>NW_015554131.1:522099-530343 GCF_001515605.1 Sinocyclocheilus anshuiensis
GGGAGGAGCGCGAGCCGCGACACTAGCCTTCTGAGCCAGTCTCTGATCCTCAAACCGAGACAGGCTAGGACCCCTGGGTTTGTTCGGGCTCAGACCTGGACTTTGTGAAGGCCGCTATCCCGGTCTTTCAGCAGGTCAGCCTGATATGCTTGGAGCATCACCATCGTGTGCATGAGATGAATAGAGATCGCTCTTACCACAGAAATGCACGCTTCAAACAAAACAGTCAATGAAGACGAAGAAGAGAATGATGTGTGCTCCCGGCACCTATTTATACTATAGTCGCACCGGTAGTGACGTCATGGCTGTCGCCGGCCAGCGAGTTGGTGTTTTTTCAATGTATGCTTCAGACACGGGTCACGACGAGGCGTTCCCCATAGCGACCCCTAGAGGACGCATTTCGAAGTTCCCATGAAAGGGAAGCATGATTAGATCACATTTTGATTCAAGATTCAAGAGTCAAGATTCAAGATTTTTATTTGTCACATACATGGTTATATAGGGAATATATGACCAGCAGTGAAATGTAAGTCAGGTCCGCTCCATGGACAGTGCAATTATTAAAGAATACAAACACAAGAAAATTAGATATAAATATATTTTGGCTGCCTACATGTGACTTTAAAGGCATAGTCCACCCAAAAATTTAAATGCTGTCATCTTTTACTCACCCTCATGTTGTTCCAAAACTGTTTGATAAATGAAAATATTATGAAGAATCTTGGTAACCGAGCAATTTTGCTTCCCTTTGACTTCAATTGTAATTTCTGTCCATGTAGAATGGGATTTGAAACTCTTTGGTTACCAACGTCCTTCAAAATGTTCTGCAGAAGAAATAAAGTCATACACTGCAAGCACCACTGGAGGAAGCATTTGGCATGGTTGTCAGCTTTCTGGCCTACAGTGTGCAAAGTGGTAGACCTCTGTACTTTTACTGGATAACAACTAACCACATTTGAGGCCCACAGTCCCTGTGTGGTTCAGTAGTGGAGATTATTTGGCCACTGCTCCAGCTGCTCTGGTTTGAGGAAGTGTTCTCATGTCACCTGATACTCATGACTCAGAGGAAACACACATCCCTGGAAGCTTAAATTACTGCCGTACACTTAAACAAAGCTGGTTACTTCTTCAAGAACATTACACTAACAGCTCAGTTCACACATTTCAGGAACATTTATAGTTAGAGGCATACATTATTTAAAGATGGAGCTCAAAAGGTCTAAACATTCTTCAAAAAACCTTCTTTTGTGTTCCACAGGAGACAGAATGTCAAAGAATTCTTAAGGGAGAACTATCCCTTTAAATAACCTTTCATATACCTGAAGTAACTTTGCCGGTAATCTCCTGAGAAGTAGGTCAGTACTAACTCAATTGATGAAATCTCAGGAGGAATCACTTTCTAACAATCTGAACACCATTAATGATATACTATAGGCTTTCACAGCTTTTGTGAACAGACCGTCCTGCTTCAAACAAGATGTCCATCCCAAGCATAACATTTTAGAAGCTGGCAGAAGAGGTTTACAGCTCATTGCAAACTGTTGAGCAACGCCGAATCGCCTCATTTCATTCTAAAGAGACTGAGAAAATCACAGGCTGAGACATTTGGGGCACGGTCTGCATTTGTGATGAGATTAGTAACTTCAATTAGCATTTAATAAATGGACTATTGTTGCTTCAGCAGCACCACTGAAATGCACAGCAGCAGTTGTTGAGCTGGTGTGAGATGTGTGGAATTACATTATGCACCTTAGTTATGGGATTAATAATTCAAATCATAACATTTGCAGCATGTACATCGTGTTACAAAAAACTTTTGCTAGGCAGCGAAACCCTGCAGCCCTCAATTCAAACTGCTCTCAGTGATTTCAGTTAAATGTGCTGTATTGGGCTGACAAATAACTGCACGTTTATTACCAAACCTTTTGCAACTTTTGTGTGCAATGAACATTGGGCTGATTTTTTTTTAAATGTTGCCAGGTTGTGCAAAGGTCATTAGATTTTATTGGACAAAAACTTGGAAATGCCAAGTTTTTGGGGTCGATTTTTAGCAAATTTCAGGTATTTAAAAATATTTATTTATTTATAATTTTCTTAATGAGAACATTAAAAAAAAAATTACATTTACAATCACAATTTTTATATTCTATTGTAATATAATATAATAGTCATAATATAATATAATATTTATGTAGTAAATAATAATACATATAAAAGTACTACAATAAAAGTAGCACAACTAGGGATGTCAATATATTGTAAAACAATACATTTAAGTTTTGTCAAATTTAATCATTTTAATATTATTATAATGTTGTCGTTTTAATATTATTAATGATTTAATATTATTATTAATTGTCCACTTTTGAGTAGGCTACACTAGATAAAACTAACAGATGTGCTCTAAGAGCTACAAACCTAATGTCTATAATAACATGAATAATTGAAAAAGAAAGACAAAATATTAAGGTAAAAGTGAAAAGGGCAAAAACAGTAATAAACAGAAATTCAAAATGAAAAGTTTAGTGAGACAGAGACACTCTGTCCCTCATATTGTGCCGCTTGCGCGCAGTCTGCCTCTGATCACGCTCTCTCTCTCTCTCTCTCTCTCTCTCTTTCTGTGTGTGTGTGTGTGTATATATATATATACATAATATATATACACAGAATTTTGTTATCTGCATCGTCCAATAATGTTTTCTTGTTTGGCCAAAAAGTGTTTTATTTTAAAAGCACCAAGAACCCTGAAAATGAAAAGTTTAGTGAGACAGAGACACTCTGTCCCTCATATTGTGCCGCTTGCGCGCAGTCTGCCTCTGATCACGCTCTCTCTCTCTCTCTCTCTCTCTCTCTTTCTGTGTGTGTGTGTGTGTATGTGTCTCTCTCGCTCTGATACTGACTCGCCAGTGGCTGCAGCAGTCAGTCCTGTGGTTGTAGTTTGGTATATTGCATGTACATGAACAGTCCTTTACTCAGAAGCGAGTGCGCGGGGAATATAGTGGAGAACAGACGGAGGGATCTTTTAAACTAAACCAAACGCGCTTGCAGCATTGAGAGACTCCTAGCAAACTCAGTGTTGTGGTGAGCAGACTCAGTGTTGTGGTGAGCGCTCGTGGGGGTCGGGTCGGCGGGAATGGCTTCGTCTCCGTGCGGCGGTGGGAACTTTGATTGCGGGCTGGAGATCCAAACTCGCTCGGTGGAGCAAACTCTCATCCCGCTCGTGTCTCAGGTGAGTCCGGATCAAAGAAACTTCTCGGCGGGGTCATTAATCCTTTAAAACCTACAGCAACCGCTTAATGGACGAATGCGTATCATGTGTAAAGGTTAACTAGAACACTGTCTGAACCCTCAACTGCAACATTTCCCTAGGGTAACCAGAGTTTCCGCCAAAATGCCATAGCTGCTACATGTAATAAAGCAAATTAAGAAATTATTATGGAGACTCTTTTGAAGTTTAAACAGTATAAGAAGCGTCGGTGTATGTCTGTCATTTTGGTTCATTTCTTTGACTTAGGTGGCAGTGGTGGCACTTATCGGGTTGCTTCAGTTTAATTAGCAATCTTTTTAATATTCGTGGTATTTTGCCGGAAACTGTTTTCGCCATGTTAATTTAATGTCAGGGAAGTGTGTTGTTTGTATTCTACAGGGTCTCTGAATGAATAAGAAGTGAAACTTTTTCAGGTTATTTGAGAAAGTGAGGTTCTCCATTAGTTTACTGTCAAAAACTGTAAGGATTTTACTAAATTCAACTAATTTATTACAATAAAATATAATTTGACTGAAATCAGTAATTTCTCTTATAACAAAATATATCTTGTATATCACTAATAGTCTTAACAGTTTGATTTGACAACATGATTATGGTGCTGCTTATAACACAATTTCATGGGAGTTCATAACATTTACATTTTGACAAATTGGTGGCTAATTTATAAGAATGTGCACAATTTCATTCATACATTTCCTTACAATCTGCTTACACTGATGGTTAGTGTTAGGGGTGGACCTTCATGCTTACTTTTTTTCTCCTTTTTTTCTAAAGATCATGTTTATGTATGAATCACATTTTACTATTTCATTTCATACTGCCGCCTCATAAAATAATAATTTTCTCATTAGTTTAGGCTGATTATTGTTTCCCTTGGCTGGAATTTTGTACCTTATTTACTTTTAATTGATTTTCTACCTGCAGGTGAAATTAGACAATTTCATTCACAGGCAGGAGTTCTGTGGTGATGAGTGCTGCATGGCTGTGAATTGGTTGTAGGCAATTCTGTGTTTCCCGAAAACCAGCTACAGCCTTCGACCTGTGGTTAGAAGTTAATTGTATGTCATGATATTGAAACGTGTAAATAAAAAAAGCAAAAGAAAGGAGAATAATAATAGTAGTCCACGTTGCTATTTGGAGCAATAATATGAATTTGATTTGGAACTAATTAATGAGCTGAATTTATTGCTACACCACCTGTGTGACGTCATTAATGGCAGTTACGTGTCATGGTTTAAACAACAGATGTGCGACAGTGTTAATACAGTTTTGGGAACAGCCATGGCTAGCTAGCTAATTTCTCCAATTAGGCCTATGCTTTATTCTGTAGTAGTTAAGCAGAAAGTTCTGTTGTTATACGGGCAATGGCGATACTAACTATATTTAACATTTTGGTGAATGGGTAACTAATTCATAAAAATCTTACAATGTCATTTGTACATTTTCGTATCTGCTTATGTCCCACTGCTATTTAGGGGTAGACCATCATTCTTATGTTTGTTACATTCTTACATCGTACAAATTCATATGGAATTGCCATCTCATAAAATAGTTACATTTTCTAATGAGAGCATTGGAAACACGCTCCTGAGCGATACTGGAGAAAGAGAAAACAGGCTCTCGACTTTTGAAAATGTTGGATTGATAGAAGCAGTGAAATATTCCAGTGCTCTTAAAGCACTATAGTTGCTGCTATAGTCTTGTAACTTGCAATCTTTAGTTATTCACAGCTCACAGCTGCTGATTTCCATTCCTCATTAAATAACAGGATTCACCTAGGTGATGGTGACATAACGTCACATACCATACGTGTGCTGTTCTGAAAAGCAGAGTGTTTTGGTTCAGAAGCATCTGTGAGAAATCTGTTTCCATGTGATTTTCACATGCATAACTGTTATACTTTCAAAACCCTTCCAATGCACTTGCAAGCCTTTAGATCTGACATTATTAAAATGTATTTTTATTTTGCCCTTCTACCCCACAACCTTAGGGGAGACGAGTGGTTTAGAGAATGGATGTGCCATTCTAATGGAATTGCTAGTTGGTTTAGTGTTGTGATGGGAGATGATTGCTGAAATGTTTTTTGAAAGTTTGCTAGTTAGTGGTGTTCACTAGGACGGCTGATGGTAATGAGGCTGAAATGTCAGTGTTAGAAGACATGCTAATTGCCCATTCAGTAGACCTTTGGGTAATGGGACTTCTTTCAGTGCTTTACAGATTCTGGACAATAGATTGTCAAAGTGGCCTTGGTCAGAACCCTTCCCCCAACTACAGTTTTGTCAAGCAATCTAATGCTTAATGACCAGATACAAATGTAAAAGATGTTGTCTTTCGTGCAACTGCCAAATTCCCTGTATGCACAAGTCTGGTATAGTTGCAATGTAGTAAGCACAGTTGTAGTCCACTTTGAAATTGTTTCCAAAAATGAGGTGGTTGTTTGATTTGTTCCATGAGGATTTGAGCCGAATCGAAAACTACAGAATTAAAATTAATTGTGTTGCATGATTTTTGAATGTGAAAGTGCCATTAACATCTCAGGCTATAAGACTGTGTGAAGGACAGGAGGTTGAGTGCAGAGGTCAGATCCTGTGTGTTCTCTCTAGGGGGCTGAGCATGATAATGGGAAGGAAATGAAAGCTTCATGTTGGCGAGAAAGGGTTTTCAAAGCTCATTTAGTGACTCATTTTCAAAATTGTGATATTGAGCATCCTCATGCACAGGCACACATACAGAGGCTTGATCTCCCCCGGTTATCCTTTCTGTTATCAGTCTTACTTTCACAACTGTGTAATTACTGCTGTTATCCTCTCAGGCCAAGATCAGTCTGTCTGTGTTTTTGCCTGTTGGCCCACTCAGGCGTCATATTTGAGATCTTGACATTTGCTGAAAAGCTTCCTCTCGTTTTATTAAGCTGCAGTTTCTATATTGCCATTGATAATTGTCAATGATGGTCAATGTCATTTTTAGTCTGAATATATATATATATATATATATATTTTTTTTTTTTACAACATTAAAATGCTATTCACGCATACAACACATCTTCTATGATGAGCATAATTTTAGTTTCTCAATTCAAATATATTTTAATACAATAATTTTTTTGAAGGCTATTAAATCAACAGTGATGAGGATATAATAAAGAAAAAATTATAATTACAAGAATATGCCTATATTTTTGAAAAGCAAATAAAATAGTTTGGCATAATCTTTTATTATTAATTCCTTTTTATTAATTTATCATTAATACATTATTCCTTAAAACATGTCCAGAAAAACAAAGTCGTGTGGGGTGAACAAAAGCCAGAAAAATGTAGTAAAATTGTGGTGTGACAGTGTAATGATATTTATTAAACAATAATTTAATAAATGTTTTTACCTTAAAATTTTTTTACTTGTCTGTTTAGGCTCACACGTGAAACCTTTTGAACACACTAACTTGAATTATAACTGCTGTTGAGACAAATAAAAACAGAACAATCATAATAGTTCATAGTTCATCATAATATCTTCAGTTTCACTGTATATGCAATGGTCTTGGATTTTTGAGCCAAAGCCAGGACAGGATTTATGAAATTACAAAGTCTTTGATCTGATTAGAATGCTTTTAAACTCCTGTGTCAAGAAGCCTTGTTATTACATATTTGTGCTGGTCATGTCCTTATTCTTCAGGACTAAGGGTTGTTTTCCAGAAAAGATTTGAGCAATAATTGGCTGCAAATACTTTCTTGAGCCCTTGTGCTTTTGTAAGCTCTGTGCCATCTGCACTTTTGTGAACCTCTGAAAGTTGGTGGAAGTGAGAGTTTTTGCATGTTAAGTACACAATTGAGCCAAAGTTACATTCCATATGCAAAGCCTCTGTTCCTCTCATGACCTAGGCTATAAGTATTTTTGTCAGGGCTACAAAGCTGTTCTGTAAAAGCATATCACATGTGCCCTGCATGGAAAACATCAAAACTGAGATGGTGAGTTACATAATCACAAGAGAACTTCTGTTGGAGGAAATTACATCACAAGGAGCACTGTTAAGATAATAGATCAACTACGAGCAGAAAGGGTAAGCCTGGTGCCTCCTGTAAGTTGACAAGAAAGATGGATGAATGTGTGCTCAGTGTAAACTGCTTAGGATTACATGGCCAAATACCCTTCAGAGCCAGAACAAAGCAAGCTTCATGTTCAGTATGCGTAAACTTATGTATGTGTGATGGCATGTTCTGTGTGTTTACTTGGCTGCATGAATGTTCTTTGTGTTCCATGTGTTTGTTTAACCAGTGGAGGTGTAAAAAAGGAAGCCAGAATTGATAAGAGTGGTATTGTGAACTACAACACCCATCCAGAATCTTCTGTAGCTGTAAATTATCTAACATACCATTCAAACCATGGAAAATATAAGTGAATGTGCATTTTTTTTTTACTTGAGTTACCAGGTACAGTGGCCCCCAAAAATATTCACTGTAAAAATGTATGACTGTTACTGCATTAGGAAATATCAAAATCAAGTGGTATTTACTTTAAAGGGGTCATATGATGCTGCTAAAAAGAACATTATTTGGTGTATTTGGTGTAATGAAATGTTTATGCGGTTTAAGGTTAAAAAAACACATTATTTTCCACATACTGTACATTATTGTTTCTCCTCTATGCCCCGCCTTTCTGAAACGCGTCAATTTTTACAAAGCTCATCGTTCTAAAAAAGCGAGGTGTGCTGTGATTTGCCAGCTATCCAGTGCGTTGTGATTGGCCGAATACCTCAAGCGTGAGACGGAAATCTTACGCCCCTCACCATACTGTGATGATGGCCCTGTCAGGCCGGAGCGATGATTCAAAAACATTAAAACCCATTATAAACGAGGCATTCGTTGCATCCAGTGGGGACATAATTATGGATTATAATCACTTATACTGTCTTTTTACACGTTGCGTTGCATTGCGCCGCGTAAACCTAAAACCATGTCTGCATTTGTGATCGGAGAAAT
>NW_015554131.1:530708-549058 GCF_001515605.1 Sinocyclocheilus anshuiensis
TTTTGGAAGGCCAAACAAAGTAGTTTCGCTTTCACAACAAATCACACAGTGCTGTCACGACATGGGGGCAGCGGCAACAACAATACTACAGCGAGAATAAAAGTTATGCCTTCTTTCTTTGCGTGAACATTTGGGCGGCGTTATGCAAATCTTCCCACATAGTGATGTAGATATGTGGGGGCGTGTTAGAACGAGCTGTTTTAGGTAGGCGTGGCTGACTCTTAACTTTTATAAAGAATATCTCTTTGGATTTGAGACTTTAGTCTTTGCAACTTTACAGATCTTCTTTATGCACCAAGAGCTTGTAACAATCCAAAGAGAAAGGAAAAATTGAAATTGCATCATATGACCCCTTTAAAGAACTCCAAACACACCTTTGTAAATGCAAAACATTTTACAAAACATTTTGTTAAAGGTTTTAAATCAGTAGATCTCTCTACCAGGGGCCCTCAGCAACTTATAAGGGGCCGCAGGGTGACTTATTTAAATTATGTTGTATTAAAAGGTATCAAACCTAATTAAAATGCTAAAAACACATAAAATCAAGATCTAAACAAAATATGTATTATTTTTCAAATTTCCCAACTATTGTTTTATTAAAGAGCATATAGTTCTTAAAACTTGAGGAAGCACAAAATAATTGGGGTTAATGTATTGTCACTCCCAAGTTTCTGTTAATAAAAAGTTTTGTCATATGAGGAGCCTTTGAATATTTTGTTTGACAACAGAGGAGGAGCCTTCAAGTCAAAAAGGTTGCGAACCAGAACCATTGTTTTAAATGATACAACTTTTAAGTATTTGGACGCTTTTTGGTTGTCAAACGTAGTCCAACATGTTCATAGATAAAGGGGTAGTTAAACCAGAAATGAAAATTGACACCATTTACTGACTCTCATGTTGTTCTAAACCTGTATGACTAGTTAATATTTAAGTTTTTTTTGTCCATATTATGAAAGACACTGGACCCTATTGACTTTCATTGTATAGACAAAAAGCAACACTGTGCCTAAAGAGACTGGCCAAAAATTCTCACCTCTTAAAAATTAAGATAATTCACTCGTTTTAGTTGAGAGCCCATCAGATCTTATGTCAGAAAGGTTTGATCACTCTTTGTTGACTCTGTGAATCTGTTCTTTTCATGATCATTCTGAGTTTCATCTGGTTTTCACAGCATTTGGTAATTCATAGCCTGTGGGCATAACCTTTCCGAGGCGGCTCTCAGATGTTGCCCGTCTGATCAGGGGTGCAGCATACCCCTCAGTTTGAGTTTCTGCATCAGTGACAGCTTGGCTGTGCTCCAGGCTGTATTTACGTTACTTGGCTATGGGACTTGTCATTGAGCAGGAAGAGATCTTAATCACCGCATAAGTTTGATGGCATTCTTCTTCCCTAAGCTCACGCAAGGTTCAGGGAACATTCTGGGAAAGAGGTGGACTCCCTTGGCCCCCCGCTGTCTCGCTGTCACCACTGATCTTAGGGCTCATGGGTAATACTCACGGACAAAGAAACTGTCAGTTCGAAGAACAGGTCAGCTACATTTAGTGTTTCTTGTTGTTTTTCTATTCTAGCTGGGTTGCTGAATTGCCGTGCTAACAATGTATCGCTCTTCAGTCTTTAAATAACACCAGACAACACTTGGAGATAATGAATCTCTCTGTTTGTGAGTTTGAGCATTCATTTGTATTTTTTCCCGCCATGTTCACTGGCACAGGGACAGTGCTAGCTCAAGCTGCTGTGCTTATGGAATGTGAGGGGCTCGTGACAAAATACCCACTTACCTTAAGAGTAATTACAAAAGGCTCATTATTCTTCTGTACTGTACAGTGGCTTGTATTCTCTCCCGAGACTAGAGCAAGTACTCAACCTCCCTAGACAACAACAAATCGACACAAGCAATGGTATTGATGCGATACTTCTGTATAATGATTTTATAAGAAAACAGTGCAGTTTCTTCTCTCGCAGCTGAGTGAGCAGAGCAGAGCTGAGTCCCCGTAAGTGGCCTCTCTCACTTTGGATGGAGATTTTAATGACCTCAAGAATTTCACATGGTCAGTTTGGGATATTTCTAAGGTTTCAGCCTGGAGGAGCCCAAATATTATGAGACGTCTTCTTTTTCAGTCACCCATCACCTGACCTGTGACATCCATCACCTGAACAGGATCGAAAACCTTGAGGGGGAAAGAGTAAAGGAATGCCTAGGTCATATTTCACTCTCCCTCATATATATTCCTGTTGTTGCTGTTTTTGCATTTTGACACTATTTTTTTGACAACTTTTTTAAATAATTCAAGCAGTTATTTCCCTCCAGTTGTTTAGTTGTAAGTGTCCCACTGTAATGAAATAAATATTATAAAAAACATTTAACATTTAAGTTTTAAAGGATTAGTTAACTTCCAGCAAAAATGTTTCCTGATAATTTACTCACCCCCATGTCATCCAAATTTCATCCAAAATTCATGTCTTTCTTTCTTCATTTGAAAATAAATTAAGGTTTTTGAGGAAAACATTCCAGCCATTTTTCTCCATATAATGGACTTCAAAGGGAGCCAACGGGTTGAAGGTCCAAATTGCAGCAAAGGGCTCTACACTATCGAAAAAATAGTATATAATATAGTGGATTTCAATGGGACCCAACGGGTTGAAGGTCCAAATTGCAGTTTCAATGTAGCTTCAAAGAGCTCTACACAATCCCCGCCGAGGAATAAGGGTCTTGTCTAGCAAAATGATTAGTCATTTTCTAAAAAAAAACTATTTATATACTTTTTAACCACAAATGCTCGTCTTGGACTAGCTCAACTTCACACATTACATAGTCACGTTGGAAAGGTCACGCGTGATGTAGGCGGAAATACCAACACAGTGTTTACTAAGCGAATGTGCAAAGAAAGTCAAACACCCTATACAGGTAAAAAAGGTAAAACGATGTTGCCTGATTTTGATTGAAGTTGGAAGAGGAAATCAGATGGAGTTTTTCGCCCTACCCTACCTTATTGAACCGGAGTACGTATGAAGAACTAACTGCGTGTGACCTTTCCAATGTGATTACGTAATGCGTGAAGTTGTGGACGTGCATCGTAGAGCTATAGTGCAAGATGAGCATTTGTGGTTAAAAAGTATATAAATTTGTATTTTTGTAGAAAATGACCAATCGTTTTGCTAGACAAGACTAGGGCTGCACGATTAATAGAATGCGATTGTCATGCACATTTTGTTAAAAAAGCCGGTTCTGTAATCAGCAGGATATCATCGATCACAGATCGATTGCAGACGATTTTATTGTGCGATTCTGAAATCGAAGAAATCGTTCGCGATAATGACAGCTGTTTGCATAGCTTCTCAGTGAACTATGGCTCTGTGAAGTAAATGCTGCTCCATCTGAAAGCATGTGAAAATACCACATTTAATAACATATTTTTACTCCAAACTCACTTCATAACGTCAGTCGAGTGTTTGAAATAAATCCTTCTGTGAGATGATGTGGCTTCTTACACAGAATAAGGCACGCAACATATTTCATAGTATTTAAGCAGTGATAAAGGCATTGCATTATAAATATACTTTAGTTTATGGAAAATTATAATAATAAGAACTAAGATAAACCGTATATTGCCGTAGTCGTGTGTTTATTAGTCACGTTGAATCAATGAAAGCAGTCGCAGCCCTAGACAAGACCCTTATTCCTCGGCGGGGATTGTGTAGAGCTCTTTGAAGCTGCATTGAAACTGCAATTTGGACCTTCAACCTGTTGGGTCCCATTGAAATCTACTATATGGAGAAAAATCCTGGAATGTTTTCCTCAAAAACTTTAATTTTTTTCGACTGAAGAAAGAATGAAATCAACATTTTGGATGACATGGGGGTGAGTAAATTATGCAATTTGGACCTTCAACCTGTTGGGTCCCATTGAAATCTACTATATGGAGAAAAATCCTGGAATGTTTTCCTCAAAAACTTTAATTTATTTTCAACTGAAGAAAGAAAGACATGCACATCTTGGATAACATGGGGGTGAGTAAATAATCAGGAAATTTTTATTCTAGAAGTGAACTAATCCTTTAAGTACGTCATTGTACTGAATTTAATTTCTTTTAAAAAAATGTGCTTAATTTGCATGAAAATAATGTCTTTATTTCTGAGATTCACTCATTTGTCCTTTACTTAGACCAGGGGTAGGCAAGTTCGGTCCTAGAGAGCCGCAGTCCTGCAGAGTTCAGCTCCAACCCTAATCAAACACACCTGAACAAGCTAATCAATATCTTCAGGATTACTAAGGCTATAGGCAGGTGAGTTTTGTTTTCAGGGTTGGAGCTGAACTCTGCAGGACTGCGGCTCTCTAGGACCGAACTTGCCTACCCCTGGCGTAGACCAATAGACAGTGTCCTCCTCTGCATTAAAGGGTCAAGGTTTGTCTGGTTAGCATGGCCTCATTAGCTCCTGCTGGTAGATTTTGTACACCATCTGACTGCAAAAGCATCTGGGTGACCCGCACTAGCTCAGCAACTGCCATTGAGATTAATCTTTTATCCAGTTATTCTAGGTCTCCTTGCTCTGCTCTCACCTGTTGAGCTCTTTGTTCCTCCAGGAGGCTCATGATCTCAAAGCTCGGCTTAAATAAATCACCTGATACCAGCACAATGTGCTAGAGTCTTTGTGAAAGCATTTACCTTTCCGTGTCTGTTGAGGTGCTGAAGTTCCAGACAGGCCTTGGTGAAACCGCCAACATTTAAATGCATAGGCCTGAAAAGACCCCAGTGAAATGTAAATCTGCTCAGTAGACCATTCCGCTAGATTTCTCTAAAATGTTAAAAGAAGCTTTCTAAACTACAAAAAGGAGTTCATTATTATAATAGAAGTTTTTTGGAGCATTCAGACAGTAATTAGATCAGAGCTATCTTAAGAAGCTTTTTAGAAGACCGTATTAGAGCGGCACCCTTAATCATGGCCTGTCATGGGTATGTTGACTTTAAAGTGGTTAAAAGCACAGATAAGTCACCTGGTCAAAAAGGGGAATGCACTGCAAATGTTTTTGAAATTAGATGGTGCATTGTAAATGTCTGTGGCATGTTGACTGTTGCCAGAGCTCACAAATAAAAGTTTGTTTTTGAGAATGGCTGACATAAAAGGCAGGAAAGAAACCAAGCAGGAGAAGTGAATATTTTGGCATGACAGTAAGGAGGAGAGTGCTGATCCTTTTGATTCTCTCAGATGGTGTATCCCTCAACACTCCCTCCATTAGGAAGATCTAAATGCAACTCCTTGTGGTAATTACTTCCATCAATCACGTCAACTTTGAGCTAAAGGGATTCGTGCCTCACATCCCTGTTGGCCAGATAAATCCTGATAATGCTATATTAATGATGCTACAGTTAGCCTTCGCAGCTGTCTTCTTACACTCTGACTGATCTTCCTGAATGTTATTTACATTTTGTAGTATCCAAGAAGGTCTAATAGACTTGGAAAGAGCTATGCGTTCTTTTCTATACTTTTATGCTCGTCTGGCACATGCCACCTGGGAAATATATGACCTGTGTGCTGCCATCTTTGCTGCATAGTTACACAGTCTCAGATGCATTTGTTTCTTTTTGAGCCAATCACCTGAGCTGTGCCTTATATGTTGGTCTGTTATTCTCCCAACCAGGCTTGAGTAGCTAGCAAGACCGCCTTCATTGAAAAGCATCAAAAATGTTTGTGGTAAAACCTCTACTGTAATATAATAGTCAATAAATGGTCAATGGAAAATATGCTTATTGGTACATAGTACATTCATTGAGGGGAGTGCCAAGGTGTTTTCCCGTAAGCAGATTGACTCCATGACAATCTGGCTACGGTCACAGGACACACATATTTACTGAGACCTGGTTGGTCTAGGAGGCTACATTTATATCTTTATGGCCTCTCAGGGTGACAGAAACTACAAGTGGTGACAGGTGGCCACGTTAAAGTGACAGCAGACACTGTTTTTTACTCAAAGCCAGTTCATTACGCAGGTCAGTTACTCTTCAGTTGAAAAGTTAAAAGATGAAAATTCATCACTGTCATGCTATTCCAAACTCTTATGCAATTATCCTTTCCATGGAGATCTTTTAAAGAAATCATTAGTGTTATTAATGAGTTTATTACAAGACTTGGTTGTTCAAGCTTGTCATATGTTGAACATCCATATTTCAGCCCCCTCTGTGTGTGTGTGTGTGTGTGTGTGTGTGTGTTTGTGTGTGGTAAGGTACATTTCACTGTGCAAACACTGGTGTGGTCACTACATTCCTCAGTGAGGCTTATGTTTCATCACTCTCACTGGATGAACCAGAATGTTTATGTGTGGCCAGTGGGTGTCTCACTTTGACGCATAGCCTACGGCGTAAAGGCTACGGCGTAGGTCCGACGCAGAAGTATAAATCAGCCTTTAGTGTTAGGAGGGTAACAGGGCTATAGGTCAAGCTTTCCATGACTAGACCTGGATAAACACTTGGTTATGTGTAATAAGGGATGTATTTACATTGGATCCATATTTCAGCCCCCTCTGTGTGTGTGTGTGTGTGGTAAGGCACATTTCACTGTGCAAACACTGGTGTGGTCACTACATTCCTCAGTGAGGCTTATGTTTCATCACTCTCACTGGATGAACCAGAATGTTTATGTGTGGCCAGTGGGTGTCTCACTTTGACGCATAGCCTACGGCGTAAAGGCTACGGCGTAGGTCCGACGCAGAAGTATAAATCAGCCTTTAGTGTTAGGAGGGTAACAGGGCTATAGGTCAAGCTTTCCATGACTAGACCTGGATAAACACTTGGTTATGTGTAATAAGGGATGTATTTACATTGGAGGGCTACATGGACTGCCTGTGGTCTACCCACAACTAATACTGTTTTCTGAGGTTAATCTGGTTTGGTTTCCCAATGAAGGAACATTAACTTTTTTCATCACTGTCAGTTTTAAACTCTGTTCATCCTTTCTGGAAACATGTTTCCTTCTCAGAGTAAAACAATTATTAAAAGGTAAACCTAAAAAACATAAAATCTCACAGTTGCACCTTTATTTCTCATAATTGCAATTTTATATCTGACAATGTTATTTTATATCTCACAATTGCAACTTAATAAATTGCAACTCTCATAACTGTGATGGCATATTTCACAACTGCACCTTAATATCTCACACTTGCACCTATAGTTCTCAACAGTGTTGGGCAAGTTACTTCCAAAATGTAATACATTATATATTACTAGTTACTGTCTTTTGAAAGTAATTAGTTACATTACAATACTACTGTCTCTGAATTGCAATGCGTTACACTACTTTCACCAAAATATCCACATTAGTATTATAAAATGCCAAAATGTAGTTTATTGCTGCTCATTCTACATCCAGTGGAGGGTAATGTGGTAGGTCTATAGCATAAAATTATAAAATCATATTTAGATACCGGTATGTAGGTCTACATTAATGTTACGTTGTAGTTTAGGTTAAACACAGATAAGCACAAACCGCATTATTACATTCATAATAATAATAAATAACACCAGTAAATAAAGCGAAATGTTATAATGTACAAACAATAAACACAATACCTAACCTATAGGCTATTTTGAACGGTTTCAGAAGAAAACAAGAATGAAAAATATAAGTTGCTAAACAAAATACTCCGTAATTTTTGGTCATACAGATCATTCGAAACTGCAATGTGTTTACTTTTATTTCTGTCATCTCGGCTTCCTTTCTGTGGACTTTCGTATAGCGCCGCGCCACACAAATAGCCTATGAACCAAACTCAGCAGCATATCTCTGTCTTTTCCTTTCGTTTTGTTAATCTGTTAATTAGTCAGATATTTCACATATTCATTAATTTTATATATACACTATGATTTAATAAAAACAGATTTTATTTTTAGTTAAACTTAATTTTTGTTGATTGATGTAGAATCTGTCTCTGCAGTTATCTCAACCATTTAATTTCAGCAACAGGAAATAGACGAACTATTTTACCCGCAGAATTTTTTCTCTGGTGCTGTTTTGCGGTGTTGGTAAATTCACCACTTAATTTTGAGTTAAAATATGTTGTTGTTACTTGCGTTACTGAGATTGTAACGAGTAATAATATTACCCAAATTTTATTAGTAATGCGTTATATTACTGCGTTACAGCAAAAAGTAATATACTACTGTAATATTATTACTTTTGTAATGCGTTACTCCCAACACTGGTTCTCAATAGCATGACTGTACAACACATAATTACAATTTTATATCTCAAAATATGACTTTATATAACAAAATTATAATTTAATTTGCCACAACTGTGCCTTAAAATTGTGACTTTGTTTCTTATTTTAGACTCATAATTACCTGTTTAATTTTTTACTTTGCAGTGGAACTGATTTCTGTAGATCCTTTAGTGCAATTTAAAGTCATCACTTTTTTTAAGCACATTGCTGGTCTCCATTCTGGGATGGAACATCTACTTTCAGAATCCAGTCAATTCCAGATAGATAAAATCAAGCCCTGTCCAAGCATGTTCACTTTAAGAAGACTTCTTTGCCTTCTTCTCACGTATGGTTTCAGAACTGTGACGTGCAATGATTAATCTTTTCTTTACTCCATCAAATTGTAGTACCACCTGTCTCATTCAGCCCTGACATCATATCAATATTACATTTCCAGTTCAGGCCTATCTTAATTGATTTCCTAAGAGATTAGCAGATTAAAAACATTGGATTGGAAAGAAAATCTGATTGATGGTTGGGGGCCTTTTCTAAGGCACTGCCTTTCTGTCATCAGGCAGAGCTGCCTTCTTGATGGTGCTTTAGACAGACACCTCGTTCACCAGGGATGAACTTTTTGAAGTAGACTGCTGCTGTCTTTCCAAAGATGTGATAAAAAAACGAGGTGATAATTGCAATTTGGTGTTGTCTTCATCTAGACACTCTGGGTGATAATGAATTAGACAGAAAGAGGTCGGTATTGATTTTCACTCTTAGCAGGCAATCCTCAAAGTAGGCTAACTCTAGTGTATTATAGTTGAAGTTGGTTGATCAAGACTTTGCCATGTTCCAGGACCAACATCATCTTATGTGAATCTTTTTATGAACATTTCCATTAACCAGATCAGATTTTAGGTTTAGGGCTAGGTTTGGGGCTTGAACAGCTTTCATATCAACCTCATTTAGGACTATGTTTGATTGACAAAAATGCTGTTCCAGGACTAACAAAAGATGTTGATCCAGGAACACCAAATCAAGGTCACCGTTTATTCTCATTTATATGAAGTTCAGTACCTTCATGTTTGATTTCAGCTTATTTTGAAGGTATGTTTGCTGAGATGTAGACTTCTTTAAAGCTTTCCTCTATTCATTGACATACCTTTGAGACCACACATGCTGCAAAGAGATCAGTTTTCCTTTTATCTATTATGGCTCTGGAGTCATTTTTAAAATTCAGGCCACATTAAAACCAGGCATACATCTTAGGTAACAGTATGCCAGGGAGAAGGTGGAATCTATAGCCAAGACACTCGCTCTAACATAATAAAACAAACCCACAACCCCTCGTAAATCCAAAGACACAGCGTATTTCATTCCACAGATCTACTCAGACACATATGGATGTGGTATAGTGAGAGTTTGGATGATGGCGGTATTGGAACAATGCGCACATGAGCTTTGAATGAATGCTTTTACAGAGCGGTTATAGCAGCAATAAAGCAAAGTCAAAGAGAATAAAGGGCTCATTGTTTGTGGAAAATCTGTAAGACCACAATAATTGCATTTTGTTCGGTTAAAGGTAGTTCTTTGATGTGAGCTGTTGTTTTATCATACTTTTTCAATAAACCCTCATCATTTTCTTTGAAGTGGTGCCAAGGTATCAATATCAAATGGTACATACAGATGATTGTATGCATATACCATGGTATTTATGTGGTACACCTAGACTGATGAAGAATACTATGGAAAGACTATTTGCACTGCAAAACTCACTGTTTACATTAATGGCTCAAGATTGGCATTTTGATATTGGCACTCTAGTACTGTACTTTTGACCTATAGTCTTGTTTTTGATGACTTGGCTAATTAAAATTGTCTTGTTTTTGACCAGTTATACTGTGTCTGTATCACAAGTTTATGCTTGTGTGACACTAATACATGCTCATTAAACATCTCCATATCCCATTTACACCAATGCTGTTGATTCGTTTTATACTGTAATTTCTGCCTCTCCCATCTGACTTGTGGACACACGTTAAGCTCTTTTCAATAATTAATTGCTGGCATTAAAGATGAATGTGATACTGGCTATATGAGTATCCACTTATCAGTAACTGAGCAGCTGGGCAGCCCTGTGCATTTCACACAAACGTTTCGATGAAGGCAGCCGTTGCACATCTGAAAAATAAGAACTGAATCCTTGAAAGAACCCCTCAGGACTTTGTTCAGCATCTGCAGATTTGTCTGAACTGAAGTTTTAGTTAAACTTGGTATACTTTGTCTCTATTTGTGGTACAGTTTGTCTCCGTTACCTTGAAGGGATAGTTCACACAAAAATGAAAATTCTGTCATCATTTACTCACCCTCATGTCGTTCCAAACCTGTATGAGTTGCTTTCTTATGTTGAACACAAAAGAAGATATTTAGAAGATTGAAGAACTATCCCTTTAAGCAGATCAGTTGTTTAAGGATCTCCCCTTCCATCAAATAAGAGTGTCAACAAGAGTTTCTTCCTCTCCTCATGCCTCATCAGTTCGGGCAGATGATGGGGCATGACAGCCGAAGAGAATGGGCGAAGCACGAGCCCTTAAGGTCCCCTCCGCCCGCTAATACTCTTTAAACAGAAATAGACCTGCGAAAACACACCAGCGTGACATTGTGTTATCTCTCTTACGGAGAGACCAGCCATTGTTCTCAACATGCACTACTGCTCAAAGGTTTAGGGTCAGTATGTTTTTTTTTTTTTTTGGTGAAAGAAATTAATACTTTCCATAAGCAAGATTTCTATTTCTAATAAATGCTGCTCTTTTGAGCTTTCTACTCATCAAAGAGTCAAAGCAGCACAACATATTGGAATGATTTCTGAAGGATCATGTGGGGACTGGAGTAATTACTGCTGAAAATTCAGCTTGCCATCACAGGAATAAATTACATTTTAAAATATATGAAAATAGAAAACAGAAAGTTATTTTAAATTCTAATACCATTTCACAATATCACTGCATTTTTTATCAAATAAATGCAGCCTTGGTTATCATGGGAGAGATTTCTTTGAACAAATCATCATACTTAGCCCAAACTTTTAAATGGAAGTGTAGTTGAGTCGTCTTATATTGTGCTGTTGGGCACTTCTCTGGGCTGCATTGTGAAATTCTCAAGCTAATGGCTAATTTGTCGTTTAGCTGAGGCTTTTATCCAAATCAATTTATGGTACCCTTATTGCAGGAACATTCTGTGAGGTTAAATTTCTTACCCTGTGAAGCATTGCAATTTTAAGTTGTCTTCTCAGCCTGGAGGCTTGACAAGATGGAATATAGCTGGCTGCAAATTAAACAGATAAGAAAACTTCATTCTTCAGGGAAACCTTGTCTTAGGAAGTAGCAATTGTATCTTATGTTTCTTTAAGCATTTGTGACAGGGTTAGTGAAGACTGAAACAGTGGGTCTAGCATGATATATTAAATAGGGAAAAATAAAGTGTCGGGGCAATATAGTACAGAACTGGAAAGGGAAGTCATGTTCTCTAACTTACTTAATGCTACTCTTTAAAAATACTAATAATTTAATTCTAAATGACTAATAATAAATCTCTAATAATGAATATTGAAGATATATGAAGATAATGAATATCAATTTTTTTTTCGTGCTGAACATTATTTACTTACAGCATTTAAAATGGTTGATTTTAGTTTTAATTTATTTAGACACAGTAGTATAGAATTTTAGAACCAGAACCAGTCAGAGGTTGTTTCCTCTGTGTCTCATCATTTCTCATTTATTGCTTGATTAGAAAACTCTTTGTTGGTGGGCCATGAGAGTGTCCTGTGCTGAGCCTTAATGTGGAAACAGTTTTTCCTCTGCTTGTGTTTCTCTTGACTGACAAGTCTGCATCTCTGAATTGCTGGCATGAAGTTCATTCCAAGGATAGAGTAACATTGATCATTTACACTGTTAGACCTTCTTTGAAACCTGAAAAAGACCTGTTACAGGATTATTGTTACGTTGTTACCATAAAAGTGTTTACATTTTTATATTTTATGTTTTTTCTTATCAATGCAATAGCTTTGTCATTTTACTTAAACATAAATCAGAAAAACTGTTGTATTGACTAATGTTACTTTACATCCTTTTTGAAGTTTAAACGCTTCCATATTCATTCATTGTAATTGCATGACAAACAAGCGACCATCACAATTTTAATTTCTTCATTTGTTTCATGGAAAAATGAAAGCCAAACAGGTTTTGAACAACATGAGGGTGAGTATGATGACAACTTTAATATTTAGTGTATCCATAGCATAGAATGCATAGAATGCTGTAATCAGCGGTAAATCTCCATCACGTGCGTACTTTCACATTGAGCAGCATTAACTACACAGAGCCGTTGTTCACTGACGAGCTGCGCAACGTGATGGAGATTTACCGCTGATTACAGAACTGGCTTTACTGACAAGATGCGCATTAAATATCGCATGCGATTTATCGTGCAGCCCTACTTTGAACATATATTGTATTCGCTTACATCATCCCTTATGTAAATGTGAATTTGGTTTCATGAATGCATGAGGATTACAGCTCAGTGAAAATGCTGCTTGGCTGGTGTGCGATGAACTGGAAATGTATACTCATTTTCACCCTCTATTGGGACACCTGGTGCATGAACTCTGAGGACTCGACTATCATCTTTGTCAAAGCTGGAGGCGAGAATGGGTTTATGTGTACTGTACGTGACCTCTCACTTTCGGCCAAGCCATTAGAGGGTGAGAAGGAGATTTCTCATGACAATTACACTAAGAAAAGCTTTGGGAAGATGTGATCCTCAGTTCAATAATAGCAAGATATTTATTCCTAAATGAGATTTTTACATTTTCCTGTGCAAAACTTTCTGGGGCGGTGCTTTGGAGTTTGGAGGTGTTTCGAGAGTTTTTAGCTCGTTGCTATGTGATTTTAAAGGGTGTTCTGGGTGGTTCAAGGCGGTTTCTTGGGCATTTTGGGTCATTAGGTGGCTGCACATCCAACCACAAATGATATTCTGGTCCCTTGAATTTAAAAGTGTCTTTACACAGCCAAGTTATGGTTGCTCTGTGCCTGCTTAAAATGTAGACGCAGAGTCATATAAAAGCCAAAACTAAATTATTCCAGCTTTGACCCGTTTCCTCTACTGAATAAACATAAAAAAGGTAATTGTGACTTTTTATCTTACAACTCTTTTTTTTTTTTTTTTTACGCCACTCTTTTTTTCTCTCGCAATGCTGACTTTTTTACTCGCAATTGCAAGTTTACATTTCGCAATTTAGAATTCTCAGAAATTCTCACAATTCTCAATTCAGAATTGTGAGATATAAACTCTCAATTTTGAGTTATAAAGTCAGAATTGTGAGATATAAACTCGCTATTCTGACTTTTTCCTCAGAATTGCATGATATAAACTCACATTTGCGAGTTATAAAGTCAAAGTAGCGAGATATAAACTCGCAATTGTGAGAAATAAAGTCAGAGTTGGGAGATATAAACTCGCAATTCTGACTTTTTCTCGCAAATGCAATTTTATATCACACAATTCTGACTTAATTTCTCAGAATTGGGAGTTTATATTTTGGAATTTCTGACTTCATAACTTCCAATTGCTACTTTATATCACACAATTCTGAAATAATGTCAGAATTGTGAGTTTGTATCATGCAATTCTGAGAAAAAATTACCTTTTTAAATTTTTTTTTCAGTGGCGGAAACAGACTTCCATACCCACCTCAGCCCCTAGTGTCAAAGTATACAGGTTGTGATTGCTGTAAAAATGCATTTATGTCACCTCTGAGCAGCATTAAACAGTCTGTGTAAAGACAACAACATGCCACTTCAGAAGTGCTTCTGTGCCACCTTTGCAGTGTAAAAGGCAAAAAAGGGCAAAAACAGCATTACAAAATGAAAAATCAGTTTTAATATTTTGATGCTAAAGAATGAAACCCTTGCAGCTCTAACCCTTAAGATTGGTGTGGAGTGTTTGACCAGTTCTGCAAATCCACAGTGTACCTCAGGATGCTTGTTCTGTGCTCTCTCCACCTTAATGTACCTCACCTTTGCCCTCTATTTAATGGTGTACTCTTACAGTAATGACAAGGTCAGAGTGGCTGTGTGCTTTTGGTATTTGTGAGAGAAGTTTCAGTGAGCGGTCACGTTGCCAGCTGCCCCCTTCCTCTCGAGTCGGTAATCACGCTTACATCAGAGCTGCAGAATGAAAGGGCTTTATTGTGCTCCGCTGAATCCACTGAATGAGCGTGGAGCAGTGAGGAGGACATGTACTGCAAAGAGATCTGGAAGCTTTTATCAGTCTGCCCTGAGACACATGAATTTCAGATGACTATATAGCAGACCTTTTTAAGAATGTGTTCACCTCACTTGTGAAAGACAGAAATTTCTTAATGCCCTTGGTCTTATTGTGCATTTTTTTATGAGTGCATGCTTTTGATATATGCTGCATGATATTAGTGCATGCTTTTGATAGATGCTGTAACAGACGCTGCATTGGTGGGAAAAATAATAGCAGAATTGACATGATATTTGCAACACATTTTACCTTTGTAATGTGATGTTTATGAAAGTGAAACATGATATTCAAAGAGAAAAATGTGCAGAATATGTAGGGCTTGATTTTATACATCAGGATTTGATTGATTTGTGAAAAGTGGTCTTTATATTAAATATGATATGATTCTTTGCAAGGGACCTCCTTTTTAAAATATAGATAAGTTGGCTTTATATTTTCATATATAAATATAAAGAATATTATAAATTTAATATTATGTTTTTATACTGTGTCAGGCAAAATATTAAGCATAAATGTCTATAAAAATATTTTTTTTATATTCTTTTTTTTAATTATTATTTTTTAGAAGTTTTTATCTTGCAGCTGTACTAATGACTAAACTAACAGACATATTATCAGGGAAAGTAATTGAAATATGTTTACAGCAGTAAGTTGACAGCATACTATCTTTTTTCCCTGCTCATTGTTAGAGTATTTTGAATCATGCTTTGTTTTTATTCCTTAATGTTAAAAACTAGGTCTGTCAGTATAATAAAATTACTGTGATCTCATGACAGAAAGTTTTAAATTGTAATAATATTAAATTTGGTAAATGTTAAAAATCATTACATTTGAAAAATACTTTTAAAACCTAATGCTTATTTTATTTGTTTCTTTGGAATAATATGCACCATTATGTAGTGTTCACAGTAAGACCAGGAACATGTGTTGAGAAGTAAATATGTTAATTTTTGACTTCATGTTCTACTAATATCAGTCTAGTATATCCAGTCAAAACCCAAAAGATATAATCAAATCCTGCCCTGTATAATTCCCTATATTATATAATATTCTGCTTCACTCTCAAATGTGTTGTGATTGCTGTCTTGAAGGATCTGGGCTGCTAATACAAAAGTGGCTGGTTCCAAATATGCATGGTCTGGAAAGTGAAGAGCAACTGAGGTCACAAGCCTGATGTAACACCTTTGTACCCACAAGCACATCCCTTCAAGTCCCTTTAGTGTCCTGTGTTTAGTGTACTGTAACTCACTGTGGATGATAGCAAGTATTTGTAATGAATGCTTACTTCTATATTTTAGGTTGTGCCACTCCAAAACCATGCATCTTGTTTTAACCGGTGGCATTAATGCAGAGCAAGTGTGGGTAAAATCAAGTTAAACGCTGACCGTATAAAGAGTGATTAAATGGCCGAGCAGTTTGACATCCGTGCTGTTGTGCAGCCAGTGATTCTTGGCAGGGCACAAAGCTCACCAATCACTGGGTATTATTAGCCCACGCATTCCAACAGCACTATGTACTTCTTCTTCCCATCCCCCCCCCCACCTAGCCTTTCATCTCTCTGCTAAGGCACATCTGCGTTAAATCACAGTGAAAAGCAGCCCTGAATGTCTGCTGCATAGTTCGCAGGTACAGGAGACCACACTTTCCTGTCATATCAGCTCAGATGTAGTCTGCAAACACAGATAAAAGAGAACTTTCCCCATTGTGCTGACTTTTTCAAATAATACACATCTGTGATAGAAAGTTGGAACTGTATTAATCTCAGAATCTCACCACATGACCTGAAGGTTTAAAAGAAAAATATGATTTAATTTCTACTCTGTGAACTTGAATGGCTCTTTAAGTTCATAGATATGCTGTATCTGCACATACATTTTCACGGTCTTGATGTCTTTTTGCACATGATGAGCAAATTTTCCAAGCCTGGGAAATTATGGTTCCATCTAATCTAATAATAACAAGACCACCATCATATAACCTATCAGGCGTGTTTAAGGGATAAAACGCCAGGAATGCATGCAAAACAAAAGTGGTGGTCTGCAGCCTTCATGTGGAGCCTGAAAATATCCCACAATGGCCGGTATGCTTGTTCTTGCATGCCAAGGTAGAAAAGCTACCCTTTTCTCATTAGCTTTTTGTTTATATAGCAAGTTCAGTCGCTGCGATGTACAGTGCACATGTGCTCTGGCTTCACGTTTGGCTCTCTGCCTGTTTGGCTTTAGCCAAACATTGTGCCATAATGAGTGTACGGGAATAGATCAGTGAGTCTATGTACATTGTTGACCCGTGGTACCTTATCACAAGCCCCTCTGGTTTGATTTAGGTGGAGTCTGTGCTTTAATCACCATGATGAGAGTATGTATGAGAGCAGCAAAACAATTCCTTAGTTGGGCCTATGTTGTATGTTATTGTAAGGGGATCCCTGAGGTCATTTTAACAATTAAAGATGGTGGAAGTGTCATTGACTTGCAGTATAGACTGATAGTAATGTGATTCTAACAGAAAAATATAATTAGCCTACACAGTGTCACAATTTCAAAGGCCGCGATTTAATGAAAAAGATATATATGTTTCTGAGAGAAGCGCAGCACTGTGTTTATTTACACACAAGCAGCTCATGTTCTGGTGATTATTTTTCTTTTACATTGTAATTACAATGGCAATATTTCTTAGTTTAATACTTTTAATAATAATAATTATTGTTATTATTACTATAAATATAAAATGTAATAAAAAATATTATAATAATAATAATTATAATTATATTGGAGTGTATTCACAAAATTCTTGGACAAAATGGTCTTTTAAACAAGCAAACCATGAGTTTTTTTTTAATCACATTTTTGCTATTATAAAAAAAATTGTAATACAAAAAATAATATTTCAATAAAATTTTTCCCTAAACTGTGCAACCCTAGCAGGTGTGTAGTGTAATGTCTGATTACTTAATTTTAATAGTTTACACCTTATCAACGGTCGTCCAGCAAGACGTTAATGTCCGTGTATCTTAATCTGACTGTGTGTATTTTCCTTGGCCATAGGTCAATACAATTATGATAATTTGTAAGCTCCTAGCGAGGTAACGTGATCTTGGCAAGGTTTGACTTTAAAATTATACGACACCAGACAATGATTCTTTATAAATGAAACATGAATTTATTGGCTATTCTAAATTACATTGACCTAAGCTAAGACATACACATACACACACACATACATACAGTCTCTGAAGAATGAAAATGATGTTAACGGAGTTCTGAGGAAAACCCAAAGTTTTAGCAAGATATTCGCTACAGTTCTCTTACTTGCAACCTGAGAAAATCACAAAGCAGAGATTTGGCTTATGTTTGCTGCTCAAATTTAGCTCGGCACCAGTTCAGCAGAGACAAGATTTTGTTCGTTTACTTGCGTTTTTGGGTGACAGCTGAAAAGCTAAGTTGTTCCTCGTGGCTGCTGGAGGGAATTCCTTTGCTGATTGGCTGTTGATCAGGCGCCTGAATGACGTTTGGATGACGTCCTTTTGGGAGAGCCCTCATTGGATTGGCTGGGTGCTCCAGTGGAATGCGGAGATTCAATCGTTCATTTGTGCGATATTCGCAGAGGCCTTACAGTAGTATAAATGTCAAGTTCTGTCATGAAACTCTAGATGGCGCAGGTACCTCTGAAACCGTCCACCTTCCCCAGCTCCACCTGTGTAGATCTGCTATGGGTTATTTTATATCCTATTTGTGCAGCAGCAGTATTTCTTAAATACTCACAGCACCGTATCGCCGTATGCATTGGCAGTAGCAAGTTCCTGTACTTGCTTGCAGCAGCAGCAATAATCTACAAA
>NW_015554131.1:552148-555569 GCF_001515605.1 Sinocyclocheilus anshuiensis
TGAAAAAAAACAGCGTTTCAGGCGGTCGCGCACCGGACGAGAAGCGCAGCGTCGCGTCGCGCCACATCTTTAAAATTCAAATACATTATTTTCTATGAGTGTAGGCACAACGGCGGCGCCATTCGGCGTCTGTCCGCGGCGCCCAGTTACGTCGTGTTGTACTTGTAAGAATTGTTCTAGACATGCCAAAAATTTCTGTAGGCGGGAATTATTTTTAATGATATTCTAATGGGCCACTTTGTGATATCACAAAGCCCGGAAAACAAACGCTGTAGTCCAAACGAGCCGTTCGTTGTAGTTATTGAAAAGGGATTTTTTAAAAACGAAA
The DNA here is from genome assembly GCF_001515605.1 of Sinocyclocheilus anshuiensis. Lineage (NCBI taxonomy): Eukaryota > Metazoa > Chordata > Actinopteri > Cypriniformes > Cyprinidae > Sinocyclocheilus > Sinocyclocheilus anshuiensis. The sequence continues at coordinate 552,477 of NW_015554131.1, forward strand.
TATCTCCCTTTGGAGTGGACATTGAGATTTGTAACTTTTATGCCCAAACATACACACTACACACTGACTAAAATTAAAAAAGTGAAAAAGCATAATAGGACCCCTTTAAATACTCACAGCACTGTATGGGTGTATGTATTGGCAGTAGCAAGTTCCTGTACTTGCTTTGCAGCAGCAGCAATAATCTACAACAACCGCAATAACCAACAGCAGCAGCAGTGTAGCAGATCTATTCCGCCAACACCAAATACATTAACATTGTCATATCCATTACCATGCTAAAATCTTCAGAGAGATGTTATGATAGAAATGCATTTACAAAACTTATATTTATTCACATTTAAGCATTTAACCTCACTTGTAGCACTTAAAATATAATTATTTTAGTTTTTTGTTTTAGTTTACTTTTTTTTTTTTTTAACAAAATATTATTTAAAGGTGGGGTAAGTGATTTCTGGTAGCCAATGTTGATATTTCAAATCACTAAAACAAACACGCCCCTAGCCCCCTATGCCAAAAGGGTCTCGCCCCTATTTTGATAGCTCCGCCCCACACATATGTACACAACCCAGGCAACGATTAGTTCTGTGAAACAAAGCAAAACCAATGTTACACCGTGTCTACACCGGACGCGAGCAGCGCGACAAAATACTACAGAACTCATTATAATCAGTGATGCTGTCTATACTGGATGCGGGGCGACACGACAAATCCCTGACAGAAAACTGCTGCTGCGTTCTATTTATGACGTATTGACACAAATCTCAAATGATTTTGAACGGTCGCTTTGTTGCGTCCAGTGTAGACAGACTTTGGCTGTTGCGGCGTGGCATGACAACTGTCGCTTCTGGTGTAGACTTGGTGTTACTCACCTATCGAGAAGAAACAAAGCAACCTCGGCGACCGATCGCAGGCTTTCCGCTCCTTGAGTTCTCTCCAGCGCTGGAAAGCTGATCCGATATTTACATGGGTCATGCTTCTTGCCTTATCATAAGCCTTCTTTTATTCCGCAGACGTTTTCCTCTTTTGTTTTTTATCCGCCATCTCTATCTTTTTGTTGCTCGGCTCGGCTAATGTGCATCCTGTGCACGGAGCGCTCTCTCCTCCGCATCATGAGTAAACACGCCCCTTACTGCTGATTGGCTACAAGTTTGTTTTGGTTCTCGGCCCGACTCAGTTTTCTAAAGCATTTTTGAAAAAATACATACCCCACCTTTAAACGTTTTTAAATCTGATATCTCAGATCTTGTGGCCTAATGGGACGGCAATGTGTCCACTTGTTGTTGACTTAAATCTCAACAGATGCATTGAGTCTGGGTATGTTCCCAAAGTGTTTATCTGCTTTATATCTGCTTTATACTGTAAGATGAGCTCATCCAGTCCAGTTTCAGTCACATTAAATAAGCGAAGTGCCAATGTGCCAGTTTCCTATTCAGACCTGGCACTTGCTACCTGCTTTACTCTCTGGTCTTAATGATCTGTTTCTGTCTTATTGGATTTTAACCAGAGAACCCAATGTAACTTCACCTAGCCAATAGCAATGCAGACTGTATTGTGCCCATTTTATCAGGAAATCTTCTACCCCCTTGTGTAAAACTCACATCTATGCATCAGATAGCATCTGAAAACTCAAGGACATTGAGTTATGATTACATTTCCAACAGCATGATTATACAGTGGTGTGAAAAAGTGTTGATCACTTCCTGATTTCTTATTTTTTTGCATGTTTGTCACACTTTAATGTTTCAGATCATCAAACAAATTTAAATATTAGTAAAAGATAACACAAGTGAACACAACATGCAGTTTTTAAATGAAGGTTTTTATTATTAAGGGAAAACAAAATCCAAAACTACATGGCCCTGTGTGAAAAAATGTTTGCCCCCTAAACCTAATAACTGGTTGGGCCACCCTTAGCAGCAACAACTGCAATCAAGCGGTTTTTTTTTTTTGGTAAACAGCAGAATTCATGGTTCCATTTATCACAGCAAGTCTTCCAGGTCCTGAAGCAGCAAAACAGCCCCAGACCATCACACTACCACCACCATATTTTACTGTTGGTATGATGTTCTTTTTCTGAAATGCAGTGTTACTTTTACGCCAGACGTAATGGGACACACACCTTCCAAAAAGTTCAACTTTTGTCTCGTCAGTCCACAGAGTATTTTCTCCCTTAATAATAAAAACCTTCATTTAAAAACTGCATGTTGTGTTTACTTGTGTTATCTTTGACTAATATTTAAATTTGTTTGATGATCTGAAACATTAAAGTGTGACAAACATGCAAAAAAATAAGAAATCAGGAAGGGGGCCAACACTTTTTCACACCAATGTATATCAGTGCTGCTTTTTGCACAATAATAGTGTTGCTGGTAGAAATTGAAAATCTGATAATAATTAACCTGAATGATTTAATGGTGTAGAATTGAATTCTAGAAGGTATCTTTAAATCATCTTGTATTAGAAATTATTCAGTAGTCTTTTAACTTGGACACCATCTTTGGGATGCATCAAGATGATGGATGATGACTTAATTCCTCATACAATGTCAGACAAATGTTTAATTACTGTTAGTTTAAACAGCTTTTGCCCTATGGCATGATTGAGTAAGTTGTCATAATGTCATGTGTTTTTGGTACAAATATCTCCTCGTGCTTGATGAGAGAGTCACATGGACCAACTTATGTAATCACTTCTTAAAGCGGTCATATGATGCGATTTCAAATTTTCCTTTGTCTTTGGAGTGTTACAAGCTCTTGGTGCATAAAGCCGCCGGACGCTCCTTTGTCGAATCCGCCGGCCGTTCCTCACTAAAGCCGCCGGCTGTTCCTCACTCTAGGCCAGAGCATGTGAGCGGAGCGGAGTGGTAATATTTCCTTAAGAACGCAGAGCGCCCTTCTGAAGATTCCGCTCCGCTCGCTCAATAAGGACTGTTTCCTGATCCTGGAAGAGTAGACTACAATGCTGAAATTCTGTTCTGACTCACAGACTGTAAGTACGTAAGTACGCCACTGATGATTCTAACGCGAGTTTTGAGCAGTGTGGAGTAGCGCTTGTTTGTCATTTCTCTGATCACAAATGCAGACATGGTTT
>NW_015554131.1:558188-571461 GCF_001515605.1 Sinocyclocheilus anshuiensis
AAAGGCGGGGCATAGAGGAGAAACAATAATGTACAGTATTTGGAAAATAATGTTGTTTTTTTTACTTTAAACTGCATAAACACATTTCATTAAACCAAATACACAAAATAATGTTATTTTTAGCAACATCATATGACCCCTTTAATTTTTTTAAATCATCCTTTTTTTTTTACCACTTTCATCTTTTATCTTCTTTCTGTCCTTTTACCCAGCATGAGATTGAAAAAGAGTGTGATGTAGCTTTTCGTTCTCCACAGGTACAGCTCTTGAAATTAAAAGGATCTCTTTCATCTTTCACTGTGATAGACCGTGATAAAAGTGGAATGCATTTAGTTTTTCCCGGGAAATGCTTTTTTGGCAGCAGAATTGCGTAATTTGTGTCAAAGTGCAATAACATTGTGTCATGTCATGCCATTGCGATATCCTATTTCAGTCGTTTATTCAAACAGTATTCATCACCTTTAAATTTAGGTTGAGCTCCACTTCTTACAAGGGCAGTCATTCATATTTTAGTGCAGTTAGAATGGGCACAAACAGGCATGCGAGACTGAACCAGTTAAAAATGTGATTTCTTTAAACATTTTTATTAAAAAACACTGTTATTGAACTTTGAATGCACTTTGTGTTTGTTTTGTCTATTCCAAAAAGTAATTTAATATAAAGCTTGTTGAGCCCACAATCCATCTGCCACTGTTTGGCATATACCTACAATTCATGTTGTGCAGTAAATTATTAGGGCTGTTTTTCATTCAGGGTTTAGTCATCTTGCTGTACTTATCAACACGAATGCTTTTCATAGGAACTAAATCTTGTTTTGCTCAAGATGTCTTTCCAGAGAGATTTGTTCTATGAGGGTGATAAGATGCATATGGAACATTAGCTAGCAAACATCCAACAGAAAATGGAATTGTCTCTGTAAAGAAATGCAATGTGATAGATGTATACGGTGCTTGAGAACAGCTGTCATATGCATCTGATGTCAATATAAATACATTCTGATTGTCTTTCATGTCTCCTTTCATAATGGTGCTGCTTTTTTGTCTCCTCAGTAATAGTTTATGGAAATGGGATTGGCAATGCCAATATCTAGAAAGCAATGTGGATGATGGCTGATGTAATGGGGCTCAAGATCTGAGAAACAAAAATATGTTTTTTGAAATCTGAAATTTGGGGCATTTTAAGCCTGTATTGGACAGGACAGTTGAGTAGAGATAGGAAGCGAATGGAGAGGGGAACAGGATCAGGAAAGGACCTCAAGCCAAGGCTCAAACCGGGGTTGACCTAGAACTCTGCTGCGTGATATGTCAGAGCACTGCCCACAGGGAATTTTATTTATTTTTTAATTAATGAAACATTATGATATACAATGAATAAGAAAAATGTAAGTTTCTGAACTATTTCTAGGTTACAAATCAAATAAGTGCATTTTGTGCATGAGAACAAAATTAAAGTATGTGTATTAAAAAAACAAAAAACAAAACTGGTCCCTCAAGTCATGCAGATAATATGATTTGTTCTGCAAAATAGAAGCATTTTCACCAATAGCCTTAAAAGTCTAGGCCCGGTAGTTTTTGTATAAAGATTATTTAAAGTATCAATAAACTGGACATTTTTTACATCCATGCTCAAGTTCAGACTTTAATCGACTATGTGGGAATGGTTATTAGCTAGTGCAGATAATATCAACCGATTAGTTAGCCTGGCAAATATATTGTTCTTTTATTACAGCCCAGACATAAAGACAGTCACATTGCTATTTTTTGTGAGCACTCACTCTTACAAATCAATATAGAGCCTAATTTTTGAGACATCTCTTTACTTTTCCTTCTCTTTCAAACCAAATCTAACAGGAACCATGGGAGGTTCATGCAGGCATTTCCAGCTTTTGTTCAATAGCTTGAACTCTAGTCACATACTGGCCCTTAGAGAAATATACAGTGCCTTGTGAAAATATTCATACCCCTTCATTTTTTTCACATTTTGTTAAGTTGCTGCCTTATGCTAAACTGCTTTAAATTACTTTTTTCCCACATCATTCAATGGCAGGGACCGAGGGACTCGTAAGAGTAGAAGATAAGCTCAGTGCACCAAAATATTGAGTTAGCCTTAATGAAAATCCAGTCCAGAGCATTCAACCTCAGACTGGGCAGAAGGTTTACCTTCCAACAGGACAATGAGCCTAAGCACACAGCAAAAGTGGCTTATAGACAACTCTGTGAATGTCCTTGAGTGGTCCAGCCAGAGCATGAGCTTGAACCCAATCAAATAATTCTGGAGAAACTTGAAAATGTGCATTTGCTCCCGTCCAACCTGACAGAGCTTGAGAGGTGAAGAGGTGAGGAGAAGAATGGCAGATAATTGCCAAATGATGATGATCAAAGCTTGTCGCATTAAACAAAAAAGACTTGAGACTGAAAAGGTGCTTCAGTGAAATATTTAGTTATACTACTTAATATACTACTGAATACTTATGCAATGTACCTATTTCAGTTTTTTTTATTTTTAATAAATTTACGAAGTTGTGACAATTCTGTTTTTGCTTTGTCAGTATGGTGTATGGAGTGTAGATTGATGTGGAAAAAAAGTAATTTAAAGCAGTTTAACATAAGGCAGCAACATAACAAAATGTGAAAAAAATGAATGGGGTATGAATACTTTCGCAAGGCACCGTATGTCTTTGTTGGAGCAATCGCGAGACATGCCTTTGATGATGTATTTAGTGCTGAAACAGACCACACTGCACATAATGATAAAATTTATTAGTCTAGCATAATTTCAGCTGGCTTGACATTGTTGTCAGGTAAAAATCACACTGAATTGATTTACAGCTTCCTGTTTTGGATTTGTTTAGAATATTGTGTAATTTATAAGCACACATTGATTGTATAAGACTTCGCTTTATTTGAACTAACCAAAAGTCATACGGTGTTTGTTCAGCAACCTCGTTCAAGTTTAGAAAAGTATTTCATGCGAGTTTTGAGCTTTATCTTTGCACTAAATATAGCCCTCTGGGCTTTGGCACTACCAGCGGCGTTTAGACAGAAGCGATTGCTGTGTTGAATCAATGTGTTTTTTTATGCAGCCTCTTTTTTTGTTGACATAGCCAGAGTGGGCCATGTGCTAATCCAGCAACAGGAAGTTATGAGTGCCACCACCCTCTCCCTCTGACACCTAAAAATACACACGGTGCTTTCTCACTTTCACTCAGCCTGTGCTTCTCACTCAGAGACACGTGTGCCAATGCTTTAAACAGTTTGTGTGCATAGATCTTAAGACCTTTCTCATGTTTCTGTGGTCCGACTTCAGTGAGTAAGACTGGAGCCGGTCTTGGGTCAGTGTCTCTCTCTGGAGCACTGCCACTGCTGAAGGACATGTGAGTGTCATCACAACATTAACTTTACTGAGGCCATGCTGGATTCACACACTGACTCAAACACTGTCTCACTCATTTACTCACACTACAGTCGCCTGCCAACATTTCCATCAGCAGAATTAAGGGTATGACCAAATATGTAGGCGGTATGAGTAATTTTATATTGTGATATATATGCTGTATAGATTACTTTTAAAAGTAACTTTCCCCAACACTGTTTACGGGGTGCAGTCTAACATGTGTTAATGCTTCGTTTAAAAAATGCATTATTTTTCACATAATTTACCTTTATTCTACACCGCTCTGTCCCTTCTCCTTTGAACGCTCCGATGAGTTCCTGTTTTTATGAAGCCCCTCCCTCAGAAATATGCGATGGGCTCAGATTGGTTAGCTGGCCCAGTGTGTTGTGGTTGGCTAAACCGCCAGTGCGCGTCTAAGCGTCACGCCCCTCAGCTCAGCAGCATGTGCTCCGGTTGTATTGTAAACCATGACGTCGTCAGTATTGCTTATCAATTTTAGCCCGAATGAGACACAGAGGATATTAGTGAAGAGGATCGCGCAGAACCTGTGCTGCAAGCACACGGTTCTTAATGGTATGTTTTTTGTTTGTTTTTCTCATACTTTTAGATACGTTGTTATTTGTAAATGCTACTGCTTCTGTTAGCTTTTAATATATGGTTTTATCCTGATTAAAGCTTTAATACAGCACGGCAACTGCATGCTTAAGCGTCCATGTTTAACGCTTCTCATAGCTATGTGAAAAATATCTGTCTGACATAGTGTATAATGGAACAGTTTATTGGAGCTGACAAGCTGATGATCAGGTGAGAGAGAGAGAGAGATGCAGAGCAGGGGACGCGAGGAACAGGATTAAGAACCGCTGCTTTAGAACATTGATCTAAAGCAGCGCAACATGGCCTCGTCCCCTTTGTTGCATTTTCCCGGGGGCGGGGTTCATGTAAATTTCTGGGTTTGTGATGTCACAAACCCGGGAAGTAACTCGTTGTAGTCCCTACGAGCTGTTTTTGTAGGCATTAAACTGAAAGAAATTTAAAAGACGATATCTCCGTTTGAATTGAACTTTCAGCGTCGTATCTTTGCAGATATTGTTTATGCTCAAACAGCAATACGAGCTGTTTTTGTAGGCATTAAACTGAAAGAAATTTAAAAGACGATATCTCCGTTTAAATTGAACTTTCAGCGTCGTATCTTTGCAGATATTGTTTATGCTCAAACAGCAACATTACACACTAACTAACGTTAAAAAAGTAAAATCTCAATCAACCAGCCCTTTAAATTGATCAAAAGTGACAGTAACCAAATGTTGTTCTTTTGTACTTTCTTTCATCAAAGAATCCTGAAAAACAATGTTTTTAACATTGATAATAATAAGAAATGTTACTTGAGCACCAAATCAACATATTAGAATGATTTTAGAAGGATCATGTGACACTAATGACTGCAGTAATGATGCTGAAAATCTAGCTTTGCCATCACATGAATAAAATACATTTTAAACTATAATAAAATAGAAAATTTCTAAATTTTATTTAATATTATAGATTTTATTGTTATTTTTGATCAAATAAATGCAGCATACAATTTTTAAAATGTAACGACCACAAATGATTAAATTGTAGTGTATGTAAATTTTTGTTTTATTTATTTATTTATTTTTTGTTTTGCACAACTAATATATCATGATATTAACAGTACAGTAGTATCTTTTTTTCTTTCCATTGCACAACATATACCATCATACTGCCTGAGCCGAAGATTGTGAGATAAGCATCTTGAACTCTGAATAAACATTATATGTGGTGCTTTTCCAGAACTGTTGACATAATGTCAACATTGTACCATTCAACCCTCCATTGTCCACAGCCCCCTCGCACCCTTATCTTCCAACTGGATTTTTTCCCCTCCTCAGGGAATGTTTCATTTTTCTCCATCTATGACTCATGGATGGCCCTCGTTTTGTTGGCAGGACGGCTCGTAGCCGGAGGAGCGGTGAGGCAGGGACAGGGCCCTTTATCTCTCACCCGAGTGTCTGATTACAGCCAGGGAGATGTGTCAGACACAGAGCGAGCGCTGGACCACAGCATGACGTAGAAACACCTCCCCCTCGATTTATCACTCTCTCCTTCTGTATGTGGGTGTCAACTTAAGACTGCATGGGAATGATTCAAAGAACTCCCTCAGAATGACAAATTATAACAGCACAAAGCAAAATGAACAGTGTGAAGTGTGAAGTCTCCACAGTTTTACATGTGTACTATTTTATTACTTTCCCTGAAGCTCATATGTGGTCAATATTTCTTGTCGCAAGTTAGATTTCATGACTATTTTCATCTATATCTTTGACCATAAGAATTAAACGGGCTGTTTTTGCTACTGCACCTTTAAGACTATTTCTTGAGAGAACCTTGCCAAAGTACTGAGAAAGTTTCCGGTTAGCTGGGAAATGGCCCCTTTAAGTGAATTCAGAAAAGATAGATGGATGATGCCAAACGTCAAACTCCAGATGACTCACTCGTGAGGAATGTAAATATGAAGCGTACGAGATTCATTCATCATTCACTGTCCATGCTGAAATGTACGCTGCTGAGCAGGAGAAATCTGTCGCTGATTATGTGCAATTCTAAGCTAAAATTTGAAATATTTTTGGAAGGACATTTGCATACTTCTTCTAAAAGGGTTCTTTTCTTATTGTTGTTGACTGGTTGGCAGTAGCACATGTAGGCTCCTGTTTGCTCCATGCAGCCTGTTTTAGTCTATTATTCTCAGGCACTTGTGTTGTCCATGCTCCCTGCTGTTGTACTCCAATTAAACGTTTCCTTTAGCAGGCCACCTGCCATTACTCATCAGCAGGAGGTGAGGGATTTCAGCTCTTGAGAGCGGAAATTGTAAAGAGCTCCGAGTAAATGATTGATGAAGTCAAGCCTGACACAGACAGAAGACCGTAGCTGTGATTGTATCTGAAAGTGTGAGAGCAAGTGACATTAAACATATGTTGATGAAGAGGATACTCACTTTCATTCTTGTACTCTTTGTTATCCTCTTCTTTCTCCATTGTACAGGTTTGGGGTCAGCAGTTTTTTTTTCTGAAGAAATTATTCAGCAAGGACACATTAGATTGATCAAATTGTGGTAATTTCCACTGAAAATTCTGCTTTTCCATCACAGGAATAAACTAGATTTTGAAATATATTAAAATAGAAAACAGTTAGGCCTATTTTAAATTGTATTTATATTTCACAATATTACCATATTTTTGATCAAATAAATGCAGCTTTGGTGAGCATAAGAGACTTCTTATTTTCTTTTGTGTTGAAATATGTACCATATATTAAACATTATTTTGCTAAACATTACTTTGTTTGTCTTTTTCCAGATTACCACACTGATCAATCACAAAGACAAGCTCAAGAAGACGGAGAAGACCTTACGGGCCATCCAGAGAGTGGGGCAGGCGGTCAGTGTTGCAGTTGGCCGCTTCGTGGCCGTGGGTGAAGCCATTGCAGCAGAGAATGAAGACTTGAAGGACGAGATGGGACTGGCTTGCTTTGAGGCCCGGAGAGCAGGTTAGTCTGACACTACTCAACTGGAAGAGCAATGACACTTAAGCAGTTTTAATGGGTTGAGTTACCAGGCAACGAGGAACAGGAAATGGACAGCTGGGTTAAACATTGTGGAACTTGTCAACAAGCTCAGGACTGCCTGTCAGGGTTGTACACCATGCAAAATTGATTTGAAATTCAAATTTAATTTAATTGATGTAGCATACAGGAATTGCATTTCAAATTGAATTTAAGGAAGTATAAATAAAATGGAATGAAATTCAGAGACATGTAACTGTTGTAAATGCATTTTCGAATGATTCTTTTATTTTTTCTTTATAACAGTAAACATGATATCATACATGCAACATATGAGGTACTTCAAGAAACATTAGATCATAATAATATTAAATCATTGAAATGCCGCCTACAAAAATGAGTATTTCATTTATATACACTACTGTTCAAAAGTTTTTACAATTTTCAGCAGCCATTACTTAAATCTTAAGTGTCACATGATCCTTCAGAAATGTTGCTGTTTAATATTTTTGTGGAAACTGTGATAGTTTTTTTTTTTTCAGGATTATTTGCAATGAAATCTTTTGTAACATTATAAATGTCTTTGCTGACACTTTTGATCAATTTAATGCATCCTTGCTGAATAAAGGTATTAACAAATTTACTGACCTCAAACCTTTGTACGGTAGTGTATAATGAATTTAAAATCCTCAAAATGGAGACAAACGACAGCCTGTGAGCAAGCTTAAACCTTAATGTAATTTTTATGTTTCATATAAAAACTGTGTTGGACTAATTCAATTCCAGTCAATCCAAATCAGTTTGTCATTATGTGGGATGTAGCCAATTGAAAAATCAACTGCCAAATGGCATAAAAATTAGTCTATCAAGTTTTATTATAAGCTGCATAGTTTAAATGAATATGCACAGTTTAATATATTTAAAGCCTATAATTTTATTAAAATGGGGTTTTCACATCCATACTGTATGGATGCAGCTGTTTTGAGATGCATGGATCCAAGAGCAGCTTTTTTTTTGCCTGAATCTGTTGAGGTTTGTGAAAGGGAGAGTGCTGCAGTTTCTCTTCTATTAAGCTCTTGATGTCCCATCTGTCTCTGAAGAGTTTGCCTAAAAATACCCCACAAATGTACGTTTCCATATCTCTCATTTGTGATGAAGTGTTGCTGTGCTTGCTCTTTGAATAACCAACACGCGCACAAAGAGATTTGATCGGTTCTGACGGTTTAAAGAGGTTTACAAAGGCAAGCAGCTGCAGTTATGAAATAAATACATTTGATATGAGTTGACATCTATGAGGCTTTGTATAAAAACTAGATAATTGAGAATTACTTATTTCTGCATTAACTTATTTAATAGACTAGTACCCTGGGAATTAATGCACTATAAAAAAATATTTTTTTGAAGTTGTTAATAAAACATTATTATTGGAATGTTTTTTTTACGAGAAAATATTATTTCAGTCTTTCTACTTTTTTACATTTCATTTTTAATTTAACGTGTTACTTGCCATTTGTGAATTTTCTGAGTGAAAACTGTTTCAAAGTATTTTTTTCAAACATTTTTCATTGTGTAGAGATGTCTTAATTGTCAGACCTAAAAATTTATTTTATTTTATTTTATTTTTTGATAAATTTCTTTGAAATAAATGCCACTTAGTCTGATATTTTATCATGTAATGTCATGAATTAATACACTTTCAAGTGTGGCTTAGAGTCCAAATAATGTTTTGCACATCTGTGTATTTAGTAGCAAAACAAGTGCTGTGTCAATCAAATGCGACTATCTTAAAGACTCAAAGTGTGTTGTGATTTACATTTGTCCCTCCGGTCTGAAATAATAGGAGCTCTGTTCTGCATCTATAAATACAGATAGTTGGTGGTCTCTGCCACCTCCCTTCCCATACCTCCCAGGGCAACAACACCGAAATTAGACTGGCTTCAAGTTAGTTATCAGACTCCCCACAGTGTTTGAACGCTCACCCACGCATTTAATCCTCCTGATTATTACACGGGCCTCCCATGTGTGACGGGCAAAAGTTTAGACCAAAACACATTTAGGCAGGTGGGGAAAAAGTAATGTAGACTCATCTCAGGAGAATAAGTCAGATGTTATAGAGTGGTGAAATCTTTTTGTTTATAGAATAACTAAACCAGTTCAGCTTAGGTACGAGAGCACATCGTCTGAAGGAGATGAAAGAGAGCTTTCATTGAAAAGGGGAAGCCCTGATTTGAGAAATGACCTGTGACTTTGTGTGTAACCACAGATGTGACGCAGTGGCCTGCACGTCTTTAAATCCAGGAGTTTTTTGAATGATGTAGAGATTACATTGCTGTGATTGGCTTTCATCTTCTCAGCGGCAGGAAGGATGGAGGAGGATGTGTGTTGAGTACAAGTCTGTGTGGTTTTAAAGTGCACTGCATACGATTCATTGTGGTTGTTTCTTCAACTATGGGCCCTTTTGGCTCTGTGTTTTTTACAAATAAAATTAAATATCATTACATATAAATCTTTTGTTTATTAGCAATTTCCAGCAGTTGTTTCTGTCATTTGTTCATCTGTTTTTTTTGTTTTTTTTTTGGAATAGAACAGCCGACTCCTTTGTCTTGTTATCGCAACTAGCATTATGTATTCTAATTTTATACAATTAAATAATATTTTCTTACTTTTGCACAATTGGAAAAAAATTACAGCTTGATTAGAATTTGGAAAACAATTTCAGCTTCATTAGAATTGACACACAATAAAAAATATTATTTTCATCTGCCAAATGATATTTACCTTGATTTTTCTCAGGCTTGCTTTGATAATGTTAGCAACAATCAAACTTCAGTAGTTTTTATTAGTTTAGCAAAATGAATTAACTAATTTGTGTAAAAATTACTATAATTAATTCTCACAAAATAAATATCAAAATTCCTCATGTGTATTTCACCCTTTTAAATGATTATAGTTTAAAAAATATATTTTTCTGATGGATTTTTAAGATTGAACATCTGGGCCGGAAACAAGGGCAAAACAAAATCTATCCATAGAAGACATTCGAAAAGCAAAAATAAATGATCAAGACATTTTAATGTGTTCTTAATATAACAAAAAGAAATAAAAATGTGTTAGTTTGAATAAAAATCAATTCCTGGGATATAAAAGTATTTGTTGTTGAAACAAAGTTGAACATTTTCATAACCTGAAGTTTGGGAACTCTAGTTGCAGTTTTGCTGAGAATGCATTATTTTCTCTTTGTCTTGCTTTTCAGGGACCTCTCGGCCTTATATACACAGATAGACAGCTGCTTTTGAGCAACGATTTGATACTATAGTACTTTAAATTAATGAAGTGCATTCAAAAGCAGCAGATGCACACTGAGACGATGTCTTTAAAGGGCATCGTTGCAGAGATCTCAATGTTTCACTCTCTATGCAAGCCCTATGCCTGAGGCCATGTCTCTTTAAAGCAGGAAACCCTCTGAAAAGAGTTGGCTGAAAATGCCAGCCGCTAAGGACTGCACCACGTCTCTGGTGCCGCTCAAGGGATTCGACTATAAGCTTCCACAAAGACGCCGCTTCAAAGCTCAGGAAAGACACAGAGGCAGCAAACAATCCCCTCCAGAAACAAGAATGTTTCAGTATAGCTGCTGCTAAATGAGACGAAAACCAACAAAGCAGGAAATGTGGGCATTGTGCCCAGTCAGATGACTATGGATAGGTGTGCACAAACTGGCAAAGTAATTTGGCCCACAATGCAGCGCTCTGCACAAGGCACCTTGATTGTTAAAACCACTTTGAGATTTAAGAAAGAAAAGCTGTCGGATGCCATCAAGACGGTGTCTTCAGATGGACAAATGTGTCATTGAACATGGAACAAAGCTGTTTCCCTTCAGAAATTACTCTTAATTTCTATGTCTAAAACGTCTGTCTGTATTTCTCAGCCTCTTTCTCCTTGCACTTTTGAATGTGTCAGTCTTTCCGTCTCTCAGAATAACACTGCTTTATTGAGGCACGAGGCAGGGAACTGCACTCATCAAGCGTCCTTTCAGCACGTTCCAACTGGGACATGACACGCCAGCCCTGCCACCCTGCCCAAAAATAAGCCAGCATAGAGTATTTGTGTCTAGACAGGGTTGTGTGCTAGTAGACGCCCACTGAGGAAAGTGAGATGTTTATTGATGTTTTAAAAAGTGACCACCCGGAGTGATGGATTGCTTTGTAAATAATCAAATGGTGTGTGACTTAATGTGCTGTGAAACGTATTGAACTTATTGAAATAGCATATTTTTGTTTCAGAGCAGTGGCAGTTTTATGAATGCTTGTTGGTTTATCTATAAGTGTTTGTTTTTAAGGGAGAAGACATGTTATGTGTGTGTATTTGTTTTCCATGACCTGAAGTGTTTCTCACAGAGCAGTTTCAGTGCTAGTGAGGATTTATATAGAGTTGCCTCAGTGGCATTCATAAATTTTAAAGTGTCCCAAAAGTGTCCGAATACTTTTTGTGGCCTATTCTAGCTATATTTTGGGGATGAATAAAAAAAAATGTCCCAAGAAGTTCGCTAAATCTGACAGAACCTGATTTTCTGGATGCTATCAAAAGGAAAAAAATGCAAAAATAATTCAAAAACATTTGTAGTTTTTATGGTTTGGGTTAGTATAGTAATTATAACTTTAAACTTTCTATTCATCAAAGAATCATAAAAATAAGTATTCAACATTGATAATAATAAAAAATGTTTTTTTAAGTAGCAAATCAGCATATTAGAATGATATAGAGATTTTGAAGGATCATGTGATGACGAAGACTGGAGTAATGACTGCTGAAAATTCAACTTATCCATCACAGGAATAAATTACATTTTAAAGTATATTAAAAAGGAAAACAGTTATTTGAAATAGTAATAATATTTCACAATATTACTGTTTTCTTAGTGCTTTTTGTTTTTTGTAGTTACTTACAAGACCTGGGTGGTTTTCTTATGGTTGTTTACTTGCTCAAGTCAGTAAAGCCCACCCTCAAATCTCTATAATATAATAGAGAATATATAATATTCTTTAGTTGTGGTTCACTTAAGGATTTTATCTGAAATCTTAAGTCTGATCACTTAGAGATATAATAGCACACCTCTTAACAATCCACATGATTTGCGGCATCATTCAGTCCATAATGGGACGAGTTACATGCTGAAGTGTAATTAGCGGTTTGAACACTTTAGCAACAATATCTTGTTATTGCCTCTAAGCTTGTTTGTGTATGTGTGTGTGTGCACTTTTCTTACATTCTGCTGTTTTTCCTCTGCAGGCACTGCCATAGCTCAGCTGACGGATGTGTCCAGTCTGGAGCAGTGTGAGGGTGATGGTCGCAGCACGGTGTTTAGTGACAGGACTGGCATGGTGAAAGCTGCTCGCATGCTGCTCTCCTCTGTTACCAAAGTCCTGGTGCTTGCAGACTGCATCGTTATCAAACAGATCATAAGCTCTCGCAACAAAGTACGTATTGTCTGCTGGGTCCAAGTACTTGTGCACTGGCCTTTACAAGCACTCAGAATGGCTTTCATCTTTTCCTGTCAAGTACAAGAGTACACAGGCGCACACACAGGCTAGTAGTTGCTCTCAGATGCTATCGCTGCATGGCCACATATTTAGAGTCCTTCTGCTTTGGAGATAATTGAAGAGACATGGCACAGGATAAAGTAGGAGGCCTGTCTTAGCATCCATGTCGGTGAGATGAGGAAGTGAACACTGTCTATGTGTGTGCGCCTGTTTGTGCTCTCAGATCTGGAGCTAATCATGTCCAGTTAGTGATGTTTGGATGGCCAGGCAGCAGAACAGCTCTCCATTAGAGAGAAACACAATTGAATTTGTCCTGACCATGCCTGATAACGCCCACTCTTAGCTAGCTAACCTCAAATAGAGGCTTCCCTTATCAATTTTCTCCCATGCTAATGTCTCGGACTGCTTCCGCTGAGCCTATTGGTACATATAAGAGTTTTCTTTCCTACACATACTCACGCTTTGCTCTTTAAGCACAGTTTCTGCGGTGTGATTCAACATGTATGACCACTACTAATATGTAACTTAAACATGGTATGGGGTTTAAGAATTGAAGAGTATTTTTCTTGTTTAAGAAACTTTTCCTTGTTAAAACTACTATGTTATGGAATTGTTGCAACTGTTGTAGCTATTGTAATACTTAAAAGTATGTCTGTATGTTGCAGTTGTCCAACAAAAAAAAAAAGTTTCATTTATTTTTATAATAATAATAATTATCAGAAAATGTAATAATAATAATCATGTATATATATATATATATATAT
>NW_015554131.1:571506-627480 GCF_001515605.1 Sinocyclocheilus anshuiensis
TGATTATGATTATGATGATGATGATTATTATTATTATTATAAAAATAAACTTTTTTGTTGGACAACTGCAATAAAAAATGTATGTATAAAATAAATGTTATAATAATAATATATATATATATGATGTATGTATATGTATAAACAATTTTTGCATATTTTATCATTTTAAAATAATAAAAATTATTATTTAAGAATTAAAAATCAAATAAGGGGCATTTTATGGTGTTTTTGAGCTAGGTATGACATGAGCAACATGAGCTAGGTATGACACATTCTCATTTCAGAAAAGAAAGAAATAAGACACATTGTTGGAATTTTTTTTATGTATTGATCATATAGCCATGAGAAAGTACAATCACAATAAATCTGATGTAATATCTCAATTGTTTTCTGTACACACTGAGATTAAATGGAGCAAACTTCTTCTTCTTTATTAAGCCTCTTAGTAATGGAAAGACTTTTGGAAGCGATCTCAACAGCTTCACACTCTATGCTCAGATTTGCCACAGTGCCTCTATGCTCTTACTGTATAACAGCAGTTGTCTCAGTTGAGTCTATTTTTATTTCTTAGGACAGACATGTGAGATAAAGCTCGTTTCTAAATAAAACACATTATGAAAGCAACCTTTATGCAGTACATTTTTTTCTCTCAGGGCTGTAGCTGAGAAAAACGTGGGTTTTATGTATGTGTGCAGGTGCTGGTTACCCTGGAGCAGCTGGAGAGAGTCAGCACTTTTCAGGAATTTGTCCAAATCTTCAGCCAATTTGGGAACGAGATGGTAGAGTTTGCCCATCTCACAGGAGACAGACAGAATGTAAGTGACCTCACACACACATACACACACATCCCCCTGCTCACCCTCCATCGTTCCCTTCACTTCACTTTACAGATAATCAAACACTGATAAGGATACTTCCTATGGCAGGTGTGTATAGCCGGTGTAGATTTATACATTGGATGAGGGGAGAAGGGGAAGATAATGGAGGGATTTTAGTTATAAGAACTGAACTGTGCTGCACACTGCATTTTCAATCAGCAGCTCTCAAACCCCACTGATGAAAACCTTTGGGGTAAGATACACTCGACCGTAGTGCAGAACAGATGCTAGTAGTGCTTATTAACAGGAATTCACAATTTTAAGGCTCATATCAGCATATGTTTGCAATGCAAAAACATATGCAAGATCAGGGAATTGTACTGTGTTTATAAATTTATGCTAGAATTTTTTTCATTATCAATGCTCTGTTGGAAAAAAAACCCATCATACCTGCATATGGTCAAGCTGGTTTTGCTGCTGGGTGGAGATTAGATATGGGTTTGTCAAAAGCTGATGCTGATATAGAGCAAGAGATTTTAAACTGGGGTCCGCATGGGGCTGCTAATGTATCTGCTGAAAATTTGCCTGAAAAAGAAAGGTTTTACTGTTTTAGGGGGCATTTCATAAAGAATCATCGTGGGCTAAAACTGTGTCAAATGCAAGATGCTGCAAAAGATGCAAGCGGGCAATGGTCAAAAACTGCATGTTTGCGAAGAAAAACAATGGAATGGAAAAATGCATTCTTTGTTAAGGGCCACTTATTCTGTTTTTTGAAGGCTGGAAATCTTCATTAATCGCTTTATTATTCATTTTAAAGAACTTCATTTTAATTTAATTGTATGGACAGTCATAGATTTTAAGTAATAAATTAAAACCAAATCAAATCCTATTATTTTATGGATTTCTTTTTTTTTTGTACAGATATTTTTAGAAATGTTTAGAAGTGTTAATTTCTTCTTCAAGGCAATGTAGTTTATGCTTGTATACTATAAATTTATACAAATAAATTTTAATTGAATTTAAAATATTTATTTATTTATATGCCACAATATGCTAACACTCGGTAGAAAGTAGATGCAGACAATTTAATACAACAAATATTTTCCTGATAATATTTGACTAAATAGTATACTTTATACTAAAAAACAAAACAAAAAACTTTGGCTTTCTCTTTATTTATTCCTTCCCTTTCTAGCTTGTACTTATTTGAACAATGCCTGAAACTTGGTATTACGAGCACTTCCTGTGTCTGTTTGCTGCTTTAAGAAGAATCGCTTTATGTATTCCCCAATTGTAAGTCGCTTTGGATAAAAGCGTCTGCAAAATGACTAAATGTAAATGTTATACTTTAGTGAAATGACAATATAAATAATAATTACAATAATAATTAAACAATATAAAGGCCAATTATTTTATTTTGCAAACAACGTATTGTCTTTATATTACACTTACTATTTTTCTATATTTTACTATATTTTAAGAAGTTAGTCTGTTGCAAGGTTATCCCAATTTTTGGAGGGTTCTTGGTATCAAAAATTTTGAAAATCCCTGATCTATATAGTAGAGTGGGTTATGGCCAGTGTAGTACCGATTTACATTGGGATCCAAAAGTGTGCTAACACTATTGTCGCTCTCATTGTGGCTCATTATTGGCCTTCATGATTGCTCGATCACCACATGAAACCATATTAAACCAGCCCCATCAGAAACTGGTTTCAGCTGATTTTCTTGCAGTGCATGGCCGGTTCTCCTCCCAAGGCCTCCTCCGGAGTCCCATCATGATTAGGAAAGTAGTAATATGAATATGAATGACACCGAGAACTGATAGGAAAGGCTGTCTCATTTCAAAAAGGAAGCTTCTGTATGTGTTTGATAATGTTTCACAAACACATCACGTTCCTATCTCTGCAGAGCTTTCCTGCCAATCTGCGGCCTCCATCTTTTCAGTTTTATTCAGAAGAACATAACAGATAATCACATCTCCTTTTGTGAGCCATGGCTCCCAGCCGGGGTGAGAGAGATCAGGTTCTTCTCATTCTCTCCGTCATGCACACACACAGTCTGTCAGTCAAAAATCCCTAATGCCTCACGAGTGAGCGCAGCTCTATTGAGTTATATTCCAGCTCGCTCCGTGTCGGTGGAAGGCATTATGTCAGTGCTATCTCTACCAAGGACCAAATTAACCCTTCATTCTATGCAAGACCTTGAAAAATGAACACTTCGAATGAATGAATTCAGTTCTGTAGATCTCCTGACAGCCTGCGTCAGATGGTTAAGATTCAAGTCAAGTGCACTTGATTTGTTAGAAACATTAGTTTTATTATGATTCAGTCAGATGTGTTTCATAAGCACTTTGTGGAACTAAATTGATAACACAGTGTAATTCCAGCCTTGTCTGTTGCAAGCGAATTATGAGGTTAAACCTAAGCCGAGATTTCAGAACACTTGAAAGCACTCGAGGCATTGCATGTTTTCTCATATTTGTCTTGTGGATTCTTGTTTTCCTCAGGATCTGAAGGATGAAAAGAAAAGAGCTCGGATGGCCGCCGCACGTGCTGTGCTGGAGAAATGCACCATGATGCTCCTCACAGCCTCTAAGGTAGGATTGTGGAAGAGAGTACCATCTGCTGTCTAAAACATGTTAATATCAACGCATGTATTTGTGCGGAAAAACCTGAGTGTGAATAGTATCATGCAGAAATAATGAGGTGTTAACAAAGTTTCATTTTAAGATACAAATTTAGGAATAAGTTAAACAAATGAGCAAATCATTCGTGGTGGCCATATATTTTGACATATATTATTATTTTGAATATTATTATGATCACATTATATATAACAATATTTGATTATCTATATAATACTTTACATATCTATATCTATATTTATAATACTTTACCACTGTTCAGAAGTTTGGGGTCAGTAAGATTTTGTTTTGCAAAGATGGATTAAATAGATCAAAAGTGACAGTAAAGACATTTATAATGTTACAAAATATTTCTGTTTCAAATAAATAAAAGAGTCTTGAAAAAAGTACCACAGTATCACAAAAGTATTAGGCAGCACAACTGTTTTCAACATTGATAATGAATGTTTCTTGAGCAGCAAATCAGCATATTAGAATGATTTCTGAAGGATCATGTGACACTGAAGACTGGAGTAATGATGCTGAAAATTCAGCTTTGCCATCACAGGAATTATATTACAGTTTTAAAATATATCAAAATAGAAAACTTATTTTATATTGTAATAATATTTCACAATATTACTGTTTTTATTGAATGTTTGATCAAATAAAATAATAAAATATTTATATATAAAAGTTATGTATATACAGTATGTAAATTATATATTGTATGTATTATATTCTTATTATATATATGAAATTATATAATAATTATATATTGAAATTTTGCACGAGAACTTTTCCTGCATGCATAAGTAAGAAAACATGTACACAGTTATTATTGAATGAGATTCATTATGTATGTTCACCTGAATTGTACTCAAATAATATTTTATTAATAATATTTTATAAACTGATTTATCTGGGAGTCCAAGATCTGTCCAATATTAGGTCTTACTTATGAAAAAGTACAATGTTATTGTTGTACTGCTTTGTACATGTGCCATGGTTTTTACTACGGTAATATCATAGTTTTAGTACCATGTTAGCGAATATGCTTGGAGTATGGTATGCTATATAGTTTTCACACAGCACCATGGTTGTCTGTTGGCTATTAAAGTACCATGATATTACCATCTGATACCACGAATGATAATTTTTCATAAAGAGCTTTTCCATAATTGAGCTTGTTCATTCCTCTAAAAAGGGTGTTTTCCTTTCCTTACTCTAAAAAATGTAATAGCATCCTGTTTAGATGTCAAATTTAGCAGCCACACTTTTGTTGTTCCTCTGCATTTTGAAGATAATTTTTGTTCCTCTTTGCCTCTCAGACTTGTCTGAGACATCCAGACTGCGAGTCGGCACGGATCAACAAAGAAGCAGTCTTCCAGCGTATGCGTCTGGCCCTGGAGCAAGTCATTGAGATTGTGACTGACACGAGGAGTGGTGGGGAGGCCAAAGCACTACCTGTCAGCATCTACGCTGGGATTAAAGACTTTAAGGTGCAAGTGTAGGCCAAGGGCTCTTAGATGGATGTCTCAATGGATAAAGTTTCTCTTTCAAAGACTTCTTTAAAAAAAAAAAGTATTGCTCAACCAGTCAAAAAGAATATATGCTACAGTTCAAAGGTTTGGGGTCTCTTTTTTTTTAAGAAAGAAAGAAAGAAATTGATACTTTTTCAGCACAGGCACATTAAATTGATCAATTGTATGAGTAAATACATGCATAATTTTACAAAAGATTTCGATTTCAAATAAATTCTGTTCTTTTTATCTTTCTGTTCATCAAAGAATCCTAAAAAAATATTTCAATGTTTCCACAAAAATATTAATCAGGCAAAACTGGTTTTCAACATTGATAATCACAAAAAAATGTTTTGTTTACATACTATATGTGTGTGTACTGTCTATATTTATGATGTAAATATATAAATACACACAAAAATACATGTATATATTAAGGAAAAATATGTTAGATTTATATATAAAATATTTATATTTATATATAATATAAATTATATACAAATATAAATATATATACATACAAATATAAAAAAAAATATATACATATGTGTTCGTATTTATATATACATAATAAATATACACAGTACACACACATATAGTATGTAAACAAAAACGTCTATTTTGAATCGATTAATCGCAATTAATTGCTTTGCAGCCCTAAAATATATTACAATAGAAAACAGTTACTTGAAATTATAATAATACTTAACAATATTACTGTATATTTGATCAAATAAATGCAGCATTGGTAGGCTTGAGAGACTTCTCTTAAAAACATTACAAAATCTTACCAACCAGGAACTTCTGAATACAAATTATTTTTGGTGCTACTGAGATTGAGACACACTTCACCCATTAAGGTGCCCTACAAAGTACTGATAAATATTTTAATGTTATAGATGGGTTGAAAAACAAATAAATATCCAATAAAATATAAAAAATGCAGACATTAGCCAATAAATGGTATATCATGAATCAGTTTCTCACCAGATGCTTGTATGTGTGTTTCAGGTTAAAGTGGAGGGTCTGAGAGACTCTCTGTACTGTGTGTCCTGTGAGGCTGTGGCGGCTCAGCTGGAAGCTCTGGTGGAGAAAACCGAAGACTTTACAGACTCTGCCTACACCAGCCATGAGCAGAGAGAGACAATCATACAGCTCTGCCAGATCACACGTCAGGAGACCAAACAGCTCATCAGCACATGGAGACACGTGGTAAGAGGGACACATACACACATTGGGGACTTCACCGACCAATCATTCACCGTATGACTTGAGTCTCACTTGATGGTAACAGCAGGAGGAAAACTCCAAACTGCATCCCAGATTGATTTTGTGTCCTTAACTTGCTCTCTTATTCATATCTTAACACAAATGTTTCACTTGGCTTGTATATCTGTCCTTCACGTCTTTGTTGTACAGTGTGTGAAGGATGTTCTGCATGTCTCTCCTCCGGTGGAGTAACTGCCCATGAACCTCACATCCTCACTGTGCCTCATACATTGGGAAAAATAAGCCTTACGGTGCAGATCTATAGGTGTTTATTCTTTCCTGCTTCCTGCTTTTGGTTTCTTGAATAAGCTATTCAATTGCTGTCATTTTGCCATTATTTCTTTTATTGTGCAGCAGCATACTTTTCAGACAACCTTTATTGATACTCACATGATTTGTTCTGTGTGTGATACTGTTTCATAAGGACTTTGTGCATAGCTAGAGTTGACTCTAAACCTTCTGATGTCTTTAAACCATAGAGGGATGAAAAGAAAGAAAAAGTCACAAAGAAAGAAATACATGAAAAAAATGATTTAAAAAATGCATGCACTCTCTAATGGTTTAATAGGAGCATTCATTTGAAGGTTGATATAAACTGACATGGTATTCATTGCTATACACTGAATGGCTTGTGAAAGAAAAACCCTGTTCAAGGAAAACAATTGAGTCACTGCAGTTTTTTTTTATCCTTTTTTTCACTTTACATATATAGGAAAATGTCAACATCTTTTTATTCTTATGCATTTGTCCGACGTGACTTCCGGTGCTTTAAATGTGTTTCCTGGGAATCAAAACCCTGACCTCAGCATTACTAGTACTGTGATCTCACAAGAACACATGGCGAATATGAATAGTAGCCTAAAATGTATGAAATGCAGGGGTCCTACAATCATGAAAAACCTAAATACTAAGGAATTTAAAATGAATCTTTTCCTGGCCTAGAAAAGTCATGGACATAAATGAAATCTTTAAAGTCAAGGAAAACTCCTGGAATTTCTATTAATATAAGATTTGCTAGTTATTCGCTGATCTATTCTGTAGGCTAGAAATTCCACTTAGGTATGTAGTAAAAAGCCAGTCTGATTTGCAACCACATTTTTGAGTTGAATGATACATAGTGGAATTGGTCTGAATTTGAATGATTTTTAAAATGTCAGTAATCACAACTGACTAAAAAGGTCATGGAAATGTATTGGCTAAAATGTATGGGACCTTTGAAAATGTTTCAGACACTTGATCATCTGGATTTTCAAAGGTCAATGCAATATCTAGAGAACTGGCAGATAATGCAGATATAATACATTCAAAAATTTGGCATCTGTAAGATTTTTTTTGTCTTTTATGCTGAACAAGGCTGCATTTATTTAATAAAAACAGAGTAAAAACAGTAATATTGTGAATATTATTATAATTTAAAATAACAGTTTTATTAATTTTTTATTAATTTTTTATTTATTCCTTTGATGGTAAAGCTGAATTTTCATCAGCCTTTTCTCGAGTCTTCAGTGTCACATGATCCTTCAGAAATCATTTTAATATGCTGATTTGCTGCTCAAGAAACATTTCTTATCATTATCAATTTTCAGTTGTAATGCTCAATATTTTTGTGGAAACAGTCATACATCTTGGAGTGTTTCATGAATAGAAAGTTATAGAATAGAAAACAGCATTTCTTTGAAATATAAATCTTCTATAAGATTTCACTTCGCTTTTGGTCAAATTAAAAAAAATTGCTGACCCCAAATTTTTGACCAGTAGTGTATGATTACATTTAGCCATTTCTGCAGGTAATTACACACTCCAGTAGAACACCTTTGAATCTTTATCTATTTGTGTCAGTGTCACTGTTTCTTTATAAAAAAATAATTTACAGATTGTTAGGTCCCAGATTTCTTTATATTTATTTGTTGTATTTCTATACATTTGATTGTTTTCCCATATGTAGTTTTTGAGGACGTAATGCCTGCCTCCAATTAAACAGTTTTCCAGTTTTCATTAGTTTCATGAAGCCAGATGTTTGATGTGTGGTCCTCGTTGCAGCTGATTCTGCCCAAGAATAGACAGGAAGAGACCAACATCTAAAGTGACAATTGGTTTTGTTTTCCATGCTATTTAGGGAAGGATTTATCTGAAAGGGGTTAACCAAAATAATAGCTTAGAGTGGAAATTTGAAACAGTCTTTTAAAATGACGTTATGATCATAATTCCAAAAAGTAATAAATACAGAACACAAAGTGAAATATACACTTCTGCTTGTAGAATACTATCTCGTTACTTTTCAGACAAATCCAAACTTCAAATCTAGTGATTTGTTCATCCTCAAGAGCACTCAATGCATCAAACTGTCACCTTTGTAACATGACTGATCCAAATGAAAAGAACCTGTGTACCATCCCTCATGGACTCCATAAAACCAGCCGATAGTTAAATGGAACTGTCCATTTAAACAAGCTCTTGACATTTTTAAGTGCGACTGTCAATGGGTGTGAATTTTCCTCCCTCAAGCACTGCATTTCTTCTTTCTACGAGTCCTTGAATGTTTACGACTATGTATATGTCTCTGCTGTCATCAGCCAAAACTTATTTAGAGACAGCGTTGTTTTTACATGGTAATATCTGGGTTGTTCCCCACTTTACCTGTCCACCATTTCAGTGACAGAAACATTTGGAATGTGTTCACTGAAGTGCAATGACTGTTTAAGTCCCAGTGTGCTGTCTCAAAGTAAAGCACGGAAGATGAGAGCGCTTCAAACATTCACACGGCTTCTGTGGCGTTTGTGTTGACGCCCCATCGTAATCCTGTCTGAAAGCAATCCCACCCACCTGTCTGCCTGTCCTCTGAAGAGAAAACTGCGGATAAAGACTGTCATGTCTAACAAATTTCATCTTTCAGGTTGCTTGGGCCACTGACACTTGTGTTGAAACTTGATGGCTCTTCAGCATGGACGGTGCACGTTCAACTGGTTGAAAATCATCCTGTTTGCAATGTGTTAAATTCCCTTTCTATCTTTGTTTCTGTTTCTTTTACACTCCAGCAGCAATCGCTTAAAGCCAAAGAGGCCACGGACGAGGTGGAGCTCTCTATTTTGAAGACTTGTCAGAGTGTCAGTGATCTCAGGCGAGAGGTGAGATTCTTGTGACAAGCTATGCACAGGGATTGAATCCCATGAGCCAAAGCATCTAAAACAAAATCTAAATCTTTCTTCAGAAGCGTCCATCCCAGTGTTCCCTGTATCACTTATGCTGAGTGCCATAACATATTTACTTAATTTGTGAATTTGCATTTGAATGTCATGAGATAAGAGTAAAACAAAGACTGTCTGAACATATAAAAACAAATCGGGCCACTACAATCTGATTCACGAACAAATGACTCTTGTAAGTTAATTTCTTATAAGATTAATGTCTCGAAATAACTGCTTTGTGAAACTTAAATCAGTACAATTGCATCTTTATTGCAACATAACAATGTACTGTAACATAAATTATATACAAAATTATTTGTTGACAGGCATTACAGAACAAAAGAATACTAAACAGTATTCTAAAGCAATACCAAAAAAACATAGTCCAGATGCAAACAGTTAAAAAAACAAACAAAGCGCCATTGTCATTTAAATGAATGGCCAAAACGCATAAAATGTTTTCTATTTTTAGTTGAAAAAGGTGTCATTTAAACATCCCCCTCAGTACAATTGCTGACTGGTTGTTCATACACTTCATATAATTCATATTGCTCATAATAAATGAAAACACTGAAGTATGTTGCTAAAACAATATGGTCTTGTTTTGCATGTAATTAATACCAGTACCAGAAACATTGCTCAGTTCACATTATTGGACTGTTCCTTTTGTTCAGCTTCATAGGGTGGCGGTGGGAAGGGCCACTGAGCTGCTGAAGCTGCATTCAGATCATCTAGTGCTGCAGGCCCTGAAGGCCTCCGGTGGGGATGGAAACCTGGAGGCCGTGGCTGATTATGCTGGCACACTGACTGAACACAAAGAGCACCTGGTGGAGGTGAGCGGCTCTGTTTAACACTTTGTTCTGACAAAGATTTGATTAGAAAGCAGTTTTCTGTAGTAGTGTAACAGCAGGTCCAGTTTACACCATTGTTGAATTTTAGGAATTTATTCAAATTCAAAAGCAATTACAGGGTGTCCGCGGGTCCTTAAAAAGTCTTAAATAACGTTTTCCTAATATAAGGCCTTAAAAAGTCTTAAAAAGTCTTAAAGGGGTCATATGATGCGATTTCAAGTTTTCCTTTCTCTTTGGAGTGTTACAAGCTGATTGTGCATAGATAAGATCCCTGAAGTTGAAAAGACTAAAGTCTCAAAACCAAAGAGATATTCTTTATCAAAGTTAAGACTCTGCCACGCCCCCCTAAAACGGCTCGTTCTAACACGCCCCCACATATCTACCTCACTATGTGGAAATATTTGCATAATGCTGCCCAAATGTGCACTATTTTGTGGGGATATTTTGTATGGAATATTGTCTGCTGACACGAAAAGTTCACTGTATATCATAGTAACAAATACCATTTATTACAGCATTGATATTTTGTTTTCTTTTTAATTTATACACATTAAATATTACATATATGTATGTAATAAAATGTGTATTTCCATTACAGGTTTAGGTCTTAAATTTCATATAAGGTGGTATTAAAAAGGTCTTAAAAAGTCTTAAATTTAACTTGTTCAAGTCTGCAGAAACCCTGAATTAGGATTTTAAATAAACTATTATTATTATGTGTATTATTATTACACTTATTATATTTGCTTATATTTATTATAATATGTGCATTCAATACTTATTGTGCCGATTGGTACATTGCAGTGCATTTAACAATAGCTATGTTGTATAATCTGCTAAAGTTTTTGACTTTCACTATAGGGTGAACTTCAGTGTAGTGCCATTTACTCTATTTCAGACTTGTCGTTTGCTCTGCCACATTTCGGGGACCGAGCCGCTGGAGATCACCTGTATTCACGCTGAGGAAACTTTCCGTGTCATTGGACCTCAGGTAAACAGAGAGGTTGTCTGCTAGTAAAGTAGGAATCTGACGTCTTAGCAACTGAGACCTTTTTTTCAAGGCTTTCGGAGACTTACGCAATATAGATTTTGTTAATAAAAGAACGGAAGAAGATTGTTATTCGCTTCAGTTAGTGCTTATTTTTCAAAAATCACCCATGCTTATTTGACATATTTTGCACTGTTGTTGTTGACTTTGCAGCTCTGATTACAGAAAAGAACAGCAGAGGCAAACACACTTACACACATAGGCATAAAATAGCAAGAAAGTGCAATTAAAATGCATTTTCAGCTGGATGAAAAAAACAAACAAATCATGCATCAAAAGCATCTTTGCGGTTCTTGCTTGTTTTCTTTTTCAATACAAACAGTAGTTAACATTAAATGAAAAAGAAAAGGTAAGATTGGGCCAGTATGCAGAATGTAATATTTAACTGAGTATATTTGCAGTGCATTTCATCAGCACGCTTCATTAGCATATCTGATTGCATGCAGGAATGAGTGTTCTTAGAGAGGGCAACCTCACCTCACCAGCCAATAACGATGAGGCTTAAAGATCAGGCAGCCAATAAGAGCACATCGGGTGAGCGGCAGCTTCAGGGGTGCATGATAATGAGTTGCTTTATCAGTAATTCCAGAAGTCACAGGTAATTACCAGCTGAATCCACACCCTCAGCGGCGACGAGCTCTGCTTCGCTGTGTTTGTTTTTTGAAACATCCTCTCAGTAAGCTGTAAATCATAATTATGCAGTTGCCGACAGAGTTAGATGGTGCATTTATGCTGTGGGACACTGGAAAGAAACCAACGATGAATATTGATATTCAGATGTTGCACAGTAGTCTAATTATGCAGTCGCATCAAAAATGACAGTACACCGAGGTTTTTGAAAGAAATCTCTTATGCTCACCAAGGCTGCATTTATTAAATTAAAAATACAGTAAAACAGTACTATTGTGAATTATAATAACAATTTAAACTAACTGTTTTCTATTTGAATATATTTTGAAATGTAATTTATTCCTGTGAGAGCAATACTGAATTTTCGGCAGCCATTACTTCAGACAAGTTTTCTTACCTATGCACCCAGAAAAGGCTCTCATGCAAAAAATACAAAATAAATATACATACATACAAACATACATATTTCATTATTTTATTATACTACCATTTAAATTTTAATGTTTTTGAAAGAAGTCTCTTATGCTCATCATGGCTGCATTTATTTAAACATAAATATAGTAAAAAAGTAATAAATAAATAATCATGTAATAAAATAACAGTTTTTTTTTTATTTCAACATATTTTAAAATGTAATTTATTCCTGTGATGGCAAAGCTGTAGTACATTATTTTCAGGATACTTTGAATATAAAGCTGTTGTTTTTTTTAGATTATAATGTATTTACGGTTACATTTAACAAATTTTAATCCATCCTTGCAGAATAAAAGTATTGATTTAAAATAAATAAATAACACTTTCCCTAAACATTTGAATGGTCCTGCATTTAAAATTGGCAAGAAAGTTCTTGAAAATAGTGTTAAAAAAGCATTTCCTCTCAGATCATCTCAGCAGCACAGACCCTTGCTCTGCACCCCACCAGCAAGATTGCCAAAGAAAACCTGGATGTGTTTTGCGAGGCCTGGGAGTCCCAGCTGTGCGACATGGCCATCCTTCTGAAGGAGATCAACGATGTGTTTGAGGGCCGCAGAGGTGCGTTAGTCGAGCTGTTCAGTCATGTTATCAATTTGTAGGCTGACTTTTATGACTTCAAACTCAAACTACTTCCTTTTCCAGCCTAAGATATGAAAGACCCTTATGTATGTATGATGTTTGCAGTCACCACAGTACTTACCACAATATTGTAATCTGGTTTCATGGGTGCTTGCTTTGAATGCATTAGTAGCAGTTATTTTCAGGTGAACAAAATGTATTTGTTCATGCCTATGGACAGTGCAGCGATAACGGTTTTTAAAGGTCTTTTTCCTCGTGGCCAGATTGCTATCTTTTCCAGCCGCTAAAGATGTGTGGCTTTGACATTTACGCTGCATCCACATCCCTCACATGAGGTAATTGAATAGAGGCTGGATAAATCTCTGTAGGCAAGGTTAAGGGCGCATTGCTGCGGCCGCACTGAGATTACAGGTCTGTGAAAGTCCTTTCACTCATCTGTATTTGGACATTGCGCTCAAGGATGCGTTTGAGCGATGGTGGCTCGTCCGAGTGAAACTCTGGTTTTCTCACGGCAGCGCAAAAAGAGCTTGTCAGAGTCTGAAGGAAGGCATCAGTAACATGACAGAAACCCGGTGCCTGGGGAGATGTTTTTGTTCCAGATGAGAGGCTCCCAGTCATCATCAGAGCCAACCGATATATTTCCCAAAACAAACTGTCATCCCCCAAGATCCTGCCTTTGTATCTGTTCATCCACAATCATTATACACAGCTATTTTCAGGCTAGACATGTATTTGAACCAAGTTTTATGTTTTGTAGTGTCCTGTATATAGATATATTTGGTTTTAAGACTTAAAATGTCTTCCTCATTTTAGGTGATAAGAAAACATATCTGTCTCTACCCAGACCAGGGGTAAGTCTCACAAGCAGTTATGATTTTATCACAAATTTCTCTTACCATATCATGTCCTTCATTATTTACTGATTCATCTATTTTATAGAAACACTCTGCCAACCTGAAGACAGTCAAGGCTGCCAAACTCGACGCTGAGGTAAAATTTATCCTAATAAAACATAATGTATGAACAAAAAAGTTGAAGTAATGATCGTTTTTATCTGTCAGTTGGAAAAGACTGGGTTGAAAATGTTTATATTTTCTATTCGTGACCTTATTTGTAATTTTTGCCCAGAGAATTATAGAGACTTTTGCCATTCCATTTCCAAATATAGATTACAATATTTGCATTTTCAGTCCATGACCCCCAAAACCTAATTTTCGAGATAAATTCTGTTATGACCTGAACTTCACAAAACATTACAATTGAACTTAATTAAGATTTAAATAACTAAAACGGACAACTGATAAGCCTAAGTGTGATGAAACTGATTTGTTTGTTTTTCTGTATTAATTCGGTCACAAAAATTAATTTGAAAGTCTAAACCTCAAATCATTGCATCTATAACTTTTAGAATACTTTTAGTCTTAGCCAAATTATGTGCTGTGTTATTTTACTATTATTTATATACTATAGCATTTATTCATATTTTAAATTGGCTTATGTTTTTATATTTTCAGTTGTCGTTTTAATAGAAGTAGTAATATTTATGTGCTTTTGTAATATTTATTAGTTTAATAAAAACTAATAAAACTTTTAAAAATATTTCCGTTTACAGGATCTTAATTTATTTTATTTTATTTCAGTTTTAGTTTTAGAAATGTTTATACTGATACTTTATTTTAGTTTCTTGGCAAGGTTTAAAGTTTTAGTTTTTCATCTAATAATTATATTTTATTTAATTTGAGCTTTTTCCAAATACTGAAAACAATTTTAAATAGTTTAATCTCTTAGTGTGGGAATGTTTTTAAAGCTTGAAAATGCAATTAACCAGATATATTATTTTTTAGCACTTTAAAATTCTGTAAGCAATCGAAAAAATTCTCAGTTACCGTAACTTCTGCTATATACATTTAAATAAAAAAATCTGTAATTAGTCAGTATTTAGTTCTGCTTGAAAGTATCCTTGTGGCCATGATCTGAAGAGTCTTCTAATGTTGATCTATTCAGGAGCAAACCACCATTGCCAAGCTTGGGCTGGAACTGTGTCTCCTCACCTCAGATGTGGACTCAGAGGTGGAGCGCTGGGACGAGCAGGACCACGAGATGGTTCGGCTGTGTCAGATCATATCCAGCATGGCGTATTCCATGTACCTCTTCACCAGGTAACTCCCTGGAAACCTTTTCAGAAAATTCATAGTCCATTTATCAGATTGGTTCGAGTAGCGTTATATTACAAAGGAAATGAAATACAGCATACTGCAAAGTTTAAGCTTTATGAAAAATGTCTGTTCAGAAGACAAAACCATGTTGTTGTTAATCTGCACTTTCTGTCAACCTACACAAACGGTTATATGGATCTTCTAAGGATGTTTCATTAACTCTCTGCTGTTTTGCACTCTGTGATTAAGGGGGGAAGGCCTACTGAAGACAACTTTGGATCTATTTCACCAAGCTGAGGTACACCAGAGTTCAATCTCTCTCATAAGTTTTTTTATTGAATCTCTTCAAGGTGCCATTAAGAGCAATGAATCCCCTGGAAAAGATGGATCAATATATTATTAAAAAGGCCAGCTGTCATTTGTCTGTGAGATACAGTGATCTAGAGCAGGATGTGTGCTGTGAATGGGGAGGAAATGCTGATTAGGCAGTGTGTCATTCTATTAGTAGGGCACACTGGCCTCCACCCAAACACAACCTCTTATCTGACAGAGCAAGCTTAGCTGCTCAACATCAGCAGAACAGCACTGCGAAGTTCCTTTCATATGTCTATGTACCTCTTTTTATAGCCTTCGCTGCATTGATGTCATGTTGCAATTCCCATAATTATGAGTTTCCTACTAGTAAACAGTTCACGTCAAACACACAATTACAACTTGGAAACTCATAATTTGAAATAACAAAGTCTCCAAGTTATCTCACTTGATCGTTGTGACTTCAAGTAAAAATAACCAAAAGGCAGTGACCAAATGTTACTTCATATGTTACAAATTTCAGTTTATGCCAATGTTACCTGATTCGATTTCTTCAAGACTGTGCTAGAGCGTATAGAGGTGATTTAATATAGCGATTAAATATTTTTCCATGGTATTTTTATTTTTTTTACATGGATCAATTTCAACATTATGAGCATTGCCAAAGTAACAAACAATTTCTGAGGTTTTGAACTCCTCTGGTAATTGCGATAATTTTGACATGACATAGCATGACACTAATCATTAAATTTGACTACTAAATGCCGCTTTTGTCATTTTCTTGAGACTTCAGTCCTCAATATCAGTGAGATGTTTAAATGATTTTTGTGAGTAGATTTCAAGTAGGAATTGGTATTAGATGCTTGAAATAGCTGCCTGGAAGTGTTGCAAATATTGCAAATATAATACTGTAATAATCATTCTAATTCTATAAGAATAGGAACGTTCTATAACGCTAATAACACAGAGAAGCAATATCATTGGAATCACTTTCACATCAGTTTTCCAGCTGATGAATGATAAAAACATTGACAGCCAATCAGAAAGAGCTTAAGCATTTAAAGCGGCAGACAACAAAACTGCTGCACATAATAAACCGAACATTATTGTTCTTGGTGTGAACAGACCTGTATGTAGAATAAACTTCTTCTAGGCCACTGAAAGTGTGACCTGACCGGAGTCTTTATCTTGTGTCAGTGTACATTAGGGTGGCCATACGGCCACTTGTCCTAAACATGTCCTGGCTGGGATTTTAAATGGCCTAAAATCTCTGGGTATTGGCTTTGTTTTGCAATTTTGTTTTCCATATCATGTGAACTTGTATTTGCATTGCTTTTGACTGTTCTTTGTAGATCACACCTTCTCACACGCCCCGATTGGTTGATTACATGCAATAGATGCACACCATTGGTCAGACTACAAGTCGTATCCTTCAGCAAGTATGAAAACAAAGCCAAAACTCGTCTGTTTTAGGCAATTTAGAAATCCCAGCCAGGACATGTCCAGGAAAAACATATCTACATGTATATGTGCGCTATTAATTTCTTTAGGTTTTTCTTACTTTAAAGGAACACTCCACTATTTTTGAAAATAGGCTCATTTTCCAACTTTCCTAGAATTATGATGATGTAGTTACATCGTGTACTAAGACTGACGGAAAATGAAAAGTTGCAATTTTCTAGGCCGATATGGCTAGGAACTATACTCTCATTCCGGCGTAATAATCAAGGAACTTTGCTGCCGTACCATGGGTGCAGCAGGCGCAATGATATTACACAGCACCTGAAAATAGTCCCCAGCTAGGTAACTTCCAATGTGACCAACGCGGCACTAAGTTTGTCTAGTTGGTTATGTTGACGGAAGTTAGCCTATTTTCAGGCGATGCGTATTATCATTGCGCCTGCTGCACCCATGGTACGGCAGCAAAGTTCCTTGATTATTATGCCAGAATGAGAGTATATGGAAAATGAGCCTATTTTCAAAAATAGTGGAGTGTTCCTTTTCTGTAAAAAAAATCTTGATGCACCTTCGTTCAAGTTGTGTAACATTTACTCTGATACAGAGTAAAGCCTTACACTATGGATTTATTTTCCAGGTGTTGTCAGACCAAGGTCTCCAGCTGTGCCACATCCTCCACTCTCTCTCCACACAGGTAAGGCACCCGCGTGCCCACCAGGCCCTTATGTACCACAGTTTCATTAGATACCTGTAAATAAAGGACTGTAATGACTGCCATCCATCTCATTGGGACCACAGAGACGTGGCTATCAGTGTTAGTTAACCCTGCTCTGGCAGGGGCCAACAGGGGCCACTCATCCATAATCACAGAGCCTGACACTTGTGGTGCACTGCACGGTTTGATTAATAATCTCAAACATGCCTGACCCACAATGCATTTCCCCAGCTGCAAGCAGAGTATGGCTAATACAAATTGCTTACGTCCATTTATTTATCCATCAGTTCAAATTCAGCAATTACCTCACTTTGGCAAACCTGTAATGTAGTTTTGCGTGAAAGTCTCAATTAGGGCTATTAGATTGTTAAATTTGTCCTTGCCACAGGAAGTCCTGAAAGGATCGTAGAAAGGAAAGCAATGCTATATGCATACAAACAAAACGCCACTATATATGTATATACACTGAACAAAATTATAAACGCAACACTTTTGTTTCATGATCCTTCAGAAATCATTCAAATATGCCGATTTAGTGCTCAAGAAACTTGTCTTATTATTATCAATGTTGAAAACAGCTTTTTCTCCTTATATTAAGAATGATTTAATATATAGATGTATAATGAAAAAGTAACTTCTAAAGCAAAATAAAGCCACTTCCACAAGTGTAGTCTATCAGCTTGTTTTTACTGAATTTACAAAATTGTCCCGTTGAGCCTGTCATGTTCATACTTTGCATATTTAAAGAACATCATAAAAAATTATGTCTAATGTAGAAACTGAGTCTTTAAGCAAAAGAGCTGCTGTGTTAATGATTGTTTAGATTCCTCATCTCTCAAATGTTCTACTTTAAATGTTAAGGCCACATATTGTGTCTGTGCTATAGCTGCTGGATGAAGACAGAATCCTTAATCTATCTGAGACAGAGAAGCTGTCAGCCGCATGTCAACAGCTGAAGGTCTGTGCCAAGACTCCGGTTCAGGGCAAGAGCGCCATCTTTCAGAAGGTA
The DNA here is from genome assembly GCF_001515605.1 of Sinocyclocheilus anshuiensis. Lineage (NCBI taxonomy): Eukaryota > Metazoa > Chordata > Actinopteri > Cypriniformes > Cyprinidae > Sinocyclocheilus > Sinocyclocheilus anshuiensis. The sequence continues at coordinate 590,160 of NW_015554131.1, forward strand.
ATCGAGTATAACTGATACAGACTGTTCTTGTACATAAGTGAATGAAGCAGACATGAGTAGGGTTTTTGTTTGTTTGACTTGACAGTTTAATCCATTAATGCACTTAAATTCATAATTTAGAATCTGAGGATTCAAATTATATCGATTCATCTTAATTTAGACATTTAAAGAGAACAATATAAACTAAAGTTTAAAGTCACAGGTCACTGCCACATGTGATTAGATAATAAATCTGTTTCTCCTGCAAAGACACTGACCTTACTCTATTTCCTGACTCCATTTAACCTGATAAAATGGCATGCTGTCCAGGGTCATCCTTCTGTTTTGATAAAGCAAAGGTCACAGCCGGAGGCAGGTTTAAATAGGTTTATAGAGGCTGTGTTCGTGTCGTGCTGTGGAACCAAAAAAACGATCTCCAGAAAAACAAGCACAATCAGGATCTCCCAGCATGTCTTCAGGAGCCCTCGCGTGGTTTCCAAGCATATTATTTAGCAAAAACCAATTATATGTGAACCAGTCTGTTCCACAAATCACCTTCAGAAATGTATAGATTGTTGTCGCTGCAAAATGATAGCTTGACTGAAATGTGGGCGTACATGGTGTACTTGTTAGCAAAACTGTATTTTGGGAAGTTTAGTCAGCTAATGATCCATCTGTTTTTCTTGTCTCGTTCAGGTCGACTCATCCATACAGAATACCAAAGGCATCTTGACAGTGGTGGTCTATTTACTGCCCATCTGTAATAAGCTCATCAGAAAGGTAGGTAGCAACATGAACACCTGGATTAACTTTTTACTCTTATCCGTATTGGTTGATAATGTATATTTAATTGTGTTTGGTCATCATCTCTGTATTTATATTTAGATTACATTCATGCCATCATCTAACACTCACTTAATCTTAAAAAAAAAAAATAATAATTTGATGACATTTTTTAAAAAGATTTTTATTTTTGCCATTTTTGCCTTTATTATGATAGGACAGATCAGAGCTGACAGGAAGTGAAGTGGGAGGGGGGGGATCGGGAAAGGTCCTCGAGTCGGGATCCGAACTCGGGAGGACGCCCTTAGTGCAAATTTGATGACATTTTCAAATGTAAATTAGCAAATCTCAAAATGAATATTAATTTTTCATACTGTACATTATAATGGCATGGAGACAATAATTATCAGCTTATCAGTATCAGCCTGAATTTAAATTTTGGTTAATAAACAAGTTAGGACAAAACTCAGATTTACATGTAAAGGAACGCATTGTGATAAGGACCAGGGTTACTATAGTAACTTAGTTAAACAAAAGCTAAAGTTAACTAAAACCATAAAAAAATAGTTTCTTGAAATAAAATTGAAAAAACATAAACTCGTTTTATTTCAGCTAGTTTTTGTTTAATTTTTCTTGATATATTAAAATAACTACTGTAAATTTAAAACTGAAATAAAATTACCAAAAAGTATATAGTAGTGCTGTCAAACACTGTCAAAACAAAATAAAAGGTTTGTTTGCATAATATGTGTGTATACTGTGTATATTTCTTATGTATATATAAATACAAACACATGCGTGTATATATTTAAGAAAAATGTTGTTTATATATTAAATATATTTATAATATAAAATATAAGAATATAAATGTATATACATGTAAATATTTTCAAAATATATACTGTATGTGTGTGTATTTATATATACACAATAAATATGCACAGTACACATACATTTTTTTTACATATTATGTAAACAAAAACTTTTTTCTTTGGGATGCGATTAATCGTGATTAATAGTTTGACAGCACTAGTATATAGACATTTAAAAAAATAAGTAAAAATACAAAAACACACAACAAAATTCCCCAAAAAATTAACCAAAATTAAAATGACAACAGAAAATATTAAAATGAAAATATTAACAAAAAATGAAGTAAAATAAAGTGCAATAAAAAGAATAGTATCTCCATGCTGGTTAGGAAACAGTGTTGTGCTATTATGTCATGGATGCGCCGATATTAAAATTCTAGCTGTGTTATTAAAGATGAGCTTTAAAGAGTGTTAGATTACAGCAACGATAATTAAAAACTGAGGAAATGTGCAAGCATAAACATATTGAATATATTGAATGTGAATAATCAATTTAAAAAGCTCTAAATAAATTTGATATATTGTGCACCCTCACTTATTATTTAATGTTCTGGTGTGATTTATGTTCTGTTCTATCAATTAAAAAAATGTAGAAGATAGTTTAATACAAACATGCTCTAAGATTTGATTATACACCTTTAATTCCAGTGTAAATCAGAACGCAGCTGTCAGGCTTCACCTCAGCACTGGCGGGAGAAGCAGCTGAGCACGACCGTCAGTGAGGAAACTCTGAATGGCAAAGGCTCCAGTGGCTTTGGGGTCAAATCCCTGGAGCAGCACATGGCCAATCTAACATTCCTGGAGAGCAAATAGTTCTGAAAACCAATGGCGCTTCTGCCTGTTCTCGCGCACACAGTGCATGGCAGTGCACTCGCCCACAACGTGCCATTCTTTGTGCTTCTGCCCATTCGCTTTGTGGTGTATGATAGCGTTAGCATTACCAGCCTCATTCCAGATCCCGAAAAATATTGAAGAAAAAAACCCTTAATTGCATGTGTTCAAGTCATTATGCGACCCTTTCAAGTGTAATGGCTGGTAAATAAGCTACAGTTTTAACCGAATATTCAGCTGCGTACATGATAAAAGTTTTGATGCAAAAAAAAAACAAAAACCCTGCACACTGTATTTAACATAACTGCCTCATGTACAAGTTGATGCCAAATATATCCAGTTTTAATCGTCTTCCTACACTGGTTTCGCCACAGGGCAGTCTGCTCAGTGCTTTGTAAGACACCGTTTCAGTGACTTTGGATATTAGTATGAAAAAGTTTAAAGAGTGTTTACAGCAGGGAACGTTACTTTCCAAAGTGGCATTTCTGAAGGATGATCATGAAAAAGACAGTTCCTTTTAAAGGGATAGTTCACCTAAAAATGAAAATCGTTAACATTTTCTTACCCTCATGTCATGCCAAACCAGTATGACTTATGTGAAACACAAAAATAAGTGATTTTGAAGTCTCAAAAGACTTGAAACATATTTCAAAACATCATCTTTTATGTTCCACAGAAGATCATACAGGTTTGGAACAACATGAGGGCAAGTACATAAAGACAGAATTTTCATTTTCAGGCGAACTGGCCCTTTAAATGTACTTGCGTAGGAGTGACAGCCTTGTAATAGTATTGACTGCCTTGTAGGTCACTGTGATTTGTATTTTTACTTCAGTCCTAACAATGTAAGTCAAGCTTTGGTACATTAACCTAAAAGGTTAGAGACGGTATATAAATCAATAGCTTAGGCTGTTGTGTACTGAAATTTTTAGTATGGCACAGATTAAAAGGATCTTCAGAATTGGGTTTCCATTCACACACCAATTCTAGTTGTTACTCTGCTAAAATGTTCCTCTGATTTATACTTCAGTCAGTCAAACCATAAGCTTTAGAGATGATTGTGCAGCTATGACCTTGAGTTGTATTAGTGTTGGACCATTGAATGATTGTGAAATCAGAAAATAAAATCTAAATAGATGTTATTTTTTCTTAAATATTTATGTTTGAGTGATTTATTTATGCACAAAACATTTCTTATTCAATTTTATACATTCCTCCAAACTAAGGCCATCCAAGCAGACTATTGAAACATACTCATGATGAAATACATATTATCTTCAATCAATACATTTATTAAAAGCACGTACTAACATCAAAACTACTGAAATTCTCTGTTGGTTATATGTTCAACTATATTGAAAATACAAGTTTACATACACCACTGTGCATGTAAGTTTCAGGTCCATGAGGTTTTTTGTTATGTAATGTTTTGTAAATGTATGTACATTTTTATCTGAACAATCTGTCTGGGAAAATGACAAAGTGTTGAGATTGCTGTTAATTGTTTTGAGAGCACTGACCTTAGTTTGTGTAAAAGAAATTGGCTGAATAAAAACAAACATATAAGAGCCAGTTGAATACACTCAGAAGGGAGCAGTTCCTTTATTTAGCATTAACTTAAACAATAATGATCTCCAAAAAGTTAGGGCCATAAGCAGTTTTATAGTAACCAGAAGGGAAATAATGTGTCTGTGAGGACACAGACCTGTTACTTCTCAAATTAAACCAGTTCTTAATGAAACAATAAACTAAACACTAAACAATACCCATGACACTGGCATTGTTATGTATCTCATGAATAGTGGTCCAACAAAATGCACTCCAGTGAAATCCAAGACTGCTCTGGATCCAGCAGACAAGTCTTCATTCCTTCAGATTTTCTCAAGGTGTTTTTTGAAATGTAAGTGGCACACATTCATGATGCCATTGACGTTTCCACCTGCTTGAAGTAATTATTCTTCAAAGCAGTTTCAAAGTGCAAGTTGATCTCAGCAAGGCTCTTCTTGTTGGTTTCTTTTTGTCAGAACCTCCTCATATCGTTCTCTGGTCAGAAGGCCTTCAGTGACACTCTTACTCTCTTCAAATTTAGGTAATATAACTGCAATGTATCCCTCGGTGGAAGGCTGTGCCAAAAAAGAACACAATTCACACATGTGGTCTTAAATTTGTAAAAGGTTAAAGATTTTCCATTTTATTTTTTTAAAGCAATATTGGTGGTAACCTTTTCCAATAACAGATCTGGCTTGTTCAAAATGGCTTCATTCACTTCTAGGAGACGTCCTCTGATACAGCTGGGAAAATATGAGTTGAACTGACATCATTTTAAGATGATAGAAATTCAATGTGAAGTTTATCAAGTGACAATCTGTCTAACTGACCTGAATATGGTGTATTCCTGTTCATCTGTACACGTTATTCTACACAGTGGTGCAAACTCTGTCAGGAACTGACCACCCTGCAGAATAAATTATATTTACTGATAATGTTCAGAGAAAGTGTAAATTAAGATATAAAAGTAATTATCACAATCATTACAGTATTAAACTCATTAAGGACAAAGGTACTCACTCGCTTTGACTTTCCAGACACCTTGTTCTTCAGACGGCTGCATCCATCGCTGATCTGATAGTTTATGTTTTTGATTTTTCGTCCATTCTGAAGGATAGGATGAGACTCTGCAAGTGTGATGACGCATATCCTGATGAGAAGAAAACAGAGTTAGGTTTTCACAGCAAAGGAACGTTTAGAGGGGTGTTTCTCCAACTATGAACACTTATGACCCTGTGGACTTTCAGAAAATAAAGAAGAGTGGACATATGGACATTCCCTGCATGATGAACCTTTCCAACATGTTGTGATTTCAATCTACAGGTGCATCTCAATAAATTAGAATGTCGTGGAAAAGTTAATTTATTTCAGTAATTCAACTCAAATTGTATATGTATTCAGTTGATTGTGTAGCAGCAAAGAATGTTTATAAACAATGTCATACAATAAATATAAACAGTTGGTTCAGATCATCGTGGTTTAAAATATGTAATAATATATTTATAGTATTAAAGTTTGGATCTGAGATTTATGTACAGATTAAATTCTATGCATAAAAAAACATCTGAATCTGAGGTGTATACAATATTAAAAGTGTTCAAGAGAGTTATCATATTCATCAACAAAAAGAAAAAGAAACAAACGTTGCTATCCGCTAGTTTAAATAAAAATAAACTTTGTAAAAGTGTACAGTACGTACCTGAAGAAACAGTAAGAAAATTGCACAGTGAAGAGAATATAATACATTTACCTGTTGGAGTGCTGTAGAATGCAGTGATCCTCGCATGCTTTTCCTTTCAGATCTACATAAGCATTTACACCAACACAGCAATTAATCATCACATCTTTAAAAAGTATATATAAAAAAACGCTCATTTTAACATACATTGAGCTACAGTAAAAACAACTGACAAGTGCAGACACAACAGAAATCAAAACATATTACCAGTTTTATACCAGCGGGTGAAATAACGATCGATTACTGATGGGGCTTTCTTTTCACTATCTTCCATGTCAGCATCCACCACAGCAATCCAATTAAAAAAGAAAAAATATTACAGAGGATGATACAGTCTGATCATATCTAAACAGTGATGTTTGAAGCCGGAAGACAAATCAAGTCACACAAAAAATGTCCGCTCTGAATTTACATCCGGTTATACTAATTTGTGGTATCTGCTGGTGTTTTGCATAACTATGTCTTGCAAAATTTCTTTACCTGATAATAAATGCAAACGAATTGTTATGCAATCCAATTCAGCTATATTTTTAGAGAAACGTATTTTAAATAACTCTGTCAGGAACTACTATAATGGCATATTCTGCCGGTTCGTTTTAATTGTAACACACAGCAGCGGTGAAGAAGATGGCAGCGCCTGTAATGGACACATGTCATGTCTCTTGTTGTGCTAATCGCACTCCTAATGTTGTGTCATGGGGCAGAGGGGGTCTCATTGCCTTTGGGACATGTAATTCAGTTGCCCTTTATAACCCACAGGTACTGATTGTATGATTGTTCGCTTGATTTAGTTGAGGTGATGCTGATGCTCTGTTGCTTAATTACACGTACATTATACAGTTACATATGTTCCGATTCTTTAATGCAGTGATGTGCAAACTGTAAACTCAAACCTATGTTTAGAGTATGCATTCTGATGAAGTAATTTCATAGTAAATGTCTTTAGTGTTTGATAAACGGTCAAATAAGATGACTTGTGAAATTGTGACAGGTTTGTCTGATCTAAATTTTGTTTATTAATTGTTATCAGGAAATAAGGATTGTTGAGGTGCTGAATAAACATACTGGAAGAGTGAATGCTGTCCAGTGGGTTCATAAACAAGACTGCAGTAAGCCTTTTACCGTCATTAATAAATGTCAAATAGGCTGTTGACAGATATTTCAGAAAAAGTGTGAAATCTTTTACTTCATGCATAGACATTATTCAGTTGTCTGTCACTGTCAGACACAATAAAAACAAAGGAACTTGTAGAAACGTAAGCTGTCTGTTTGTGCAGGTCCGGAAACCCAGCTGGTATCTGGTGGATCGGATAATAATGTTGTTGTCTGGGAGAAGCAGGATGGGAAGGTATGTGTGTACAATAACAATAAATATGGACACTTATGCTGACAACATAATTGGGTCTTTCTGTTATGCAATACATTGGATAAAATATTAAATAAATCAACAGCTATTAAAGATGGATTTGTTTTTATCATAAATATCAAGGTGATTTTTTTTTTTTAGTCAGGACTTTATATCACTTTCCACCCGAGTTTCAATATACAGGTGCATCTCAATAAATTAGAATGTCATGGAAAAGTTCATTTATTTCAGTAATTCAACTCAAATTGTGAACGACATTCTAATTTATTGAGATGCACCTGTACCTTCCCATCTTTTGGAATATCTTTTGAATAACAGCCAGTTGCGACAAATGCCTTATGTTAAGAAAACCTTTAGTGATAACACTCTTACAGTTATAACAAAATGCAACTAATTGTTTTCTTAACTTAATAGTCTTGTTGCAATTTGCCCAGATCCTCAATTGCATAATCCTCCAGGAAATGTCATTATTTCTGGTGGGAAAACAACAGCACAAACAGTTTTAGGACTGGATTTGAAAAATCATCAGATTTTTTTGTCACACTCTAAACCATCCTGTTTACTAAAATTATAGAAATCAGCATGATAAAAGCCCAAAAGGAACTGCAGAACAGGAATGACCCAGCTTTGTCGGTTATGGAGTTCAAATTTGTGATCTTCTGTTATAATTGTCTGTAAATGGATAATCACAAAAGTTAATAATGAGTTGTGTTTGTCCATCTTCTGCTGCAGTTCACAGCATGTGCAGTGTGTTCGGGACACTCAGGGCCCGTGTGTGCAGTGGATGCCATGTCTCTGTCCTCCTCTCAATTACTGGTGGCCTCAGCATCTTCTGACTCCACTGTTAAACTCTGGACGTGCAGCTCTGATACAGGTAAGATAGGGAGTGTGTTCATAATAAAAGTGCAGATTTAAAATACTCAGTCATGCAAGTTTTTAAAGATTTTTGTTTAAATAAGGACTTTTCAAGTTCTACAAGCCTGACATCTGCTGGTTGGTTCTTGTAAATGAATAGTAGTGCTTAAAATTGGAGTTCAGTGCATATACAGTAGTTCAAAATCAGTTTATTTGTCATCACAGAGATACAGTAGAATTTGCCTTGGATGTAAGCAACCAAGAACAACAGAATGTAAATAGTACAACAAATAGAAATATTCTAAATATGTGTATATTATATGCACTACTGTACTCAAATGTTTGGAAGTAAGTTTTTTTTTAATTCAGCAAGGATACATTAAATTCACAGTAAAGACATTTTATAATGTTACTAAAGTTCTGTTCTTTTAACTTTTTATTCATTAAAGAATCCTGAAAAAATGTATCACAGTTTCCACAAAAATATTTAGCTGCATAGCTGTATTCAATAATAAGAAATGTTTCTTAAGCACCAGAATGATTTCTGAAGGATCATGAGACGCTGAAGACCGGATATATTTGTATATATTTAAAGACAAGATGTCCCATTTTGGTGTCCGCATCAAATTCAATTTACAAAAGTGATTTTATATATATCAAAAGCATATTAAATGAAAGTAAAGTGTCTGAAATTATTTAAATAACTTTTGTAAAAAATAAAATATCAAAATAGGGGTGAAATAATGTTCCATCGTCATTCAGTGTAACATATATTTTTCTAAAAATAAAACGACATATTCTGACCTTTATGTAATAAAATGTATTAAAGAATACTTCATCATACTAAATTTTATTATTTAAATGATTAAAATCTTGCTGACAGATGAGTAAAACCTAATTGTTTGAAGGATTATGGCAATGATTTGAAATGATAATTAATTAGCTTTTGAGGGCTGCACTGATCCATAATCAGTGTTTTTTAATGTCATCTAATGATTCTTGTTCTAAATACACCTGACAAGATTTTTTTGGTATATGAATTTGTTACACTAAATGACTTTTTTCTGTATATGATAGTTTTGTAATTTTTTACTCAGAAAAAGTCAAATTAAACAGGACAAAATCTAAAGTGGAATTAAACTTTGTTTTGATGCTTGAAAAATCTTTGTCGTCTTTGACCCCTATATCTTATATATGTACTGTTTACTTGCCATGCGTTTATTGGCTTTTTTTTATACAAGTCACCTTCACTTGTACTAAGAAGAGGCTCATCATGGTCAAAATTTGTTGTTAAACTCTAATTCCATGTATCTCCCTAAAGACCAATTAGAAACTATACTGTAAGTAAAAGCACAGACATCATTTGATTGTTCCTACTGCTTTCTTTCTGATGTCCATACTTACTGCTCAGAAAGAGAGTAATATTTCATTAAAAAGTGGTGTGTGAAAGCAATATACAGTATGGTAAATGCAATATTTCTGTATTGTTTTGACAAACTCTTGAGTCACACAATGTTGAGTTGCATCATTCTTCTAACATTAAAGTGACAGTAATCTAATGAGCTGTCTGCCAGCACGCAGAAACCAGCTTCTTTTGAGTGCATTTATTTTTTAAATTAGCACAGGAGATGATTTCTGGTTTTCAGGGTAATTGTTCTAATATCGATATATATTTTAGATTAATAATAGTCTAATTTAAAAGAATAAGTTGTTATTTTTTTAATAAGAATTCATCATGAGTTGGACAGGTTCATTTTCATGTGAGGTGTTTCTGTTCTCTTCATTAGTTGAATGCCTCCAGACCGTATCTTTTGGGAGCGGGTTCATGATGGATGTCTCCTTGGCGCTGTTGCCAGGCAGCAGAGGTAAGCTGCGCCCGCTGCTCCATGTTGATTTGCTGTATTGTCCCGCCCTATCATGTTAAAATCTCATTCTGTGCTTTAAATATGTCCTGGGGTGACGTTAGTCTGCCTCTTACATTATTCACGTCTGGACTGCAGCTGTATTTTGCTTCTAGATGCCGTGAATAGACTTAGTGACTTGTCTGCCTGGTGTGTTGGTGTGAATGAGGAGGATAATTACATCTCTTGCAGTTCCAGTACTTGCCTGTGGGGGAGATGACAGCAGAGTTCACCTGTATGTGCAGCTCAGTGGCCAGGTAAGACTGTCAGGTGACTTTGCTTTATATTAATGCTCTTCATATTTTGTGTATCATGTGGGTGTGTTTAGTTTCAGAGGCTTCTGACTCTGACAGGACATGAGGATTGGGTCCGATGTGTGGAGTGGGCCACTAAAGGTAGGAATAAATGTGCTTAAGAAGCATTATATTTAGAGGAAGTCAAATGAAGCGTGTTTTAGGACACCATGAAAACTAAATTTGACCTTTGTAGCCTTTAGTCCTTATTGTAATTTTGGTGTCAAAGTTTTTTTTTTTAAGAAATTAATATTTTAAATGCATTTAATTGATTGAAAATATCAGTAGCAAAATTTATAATGTTACACAAATTTCTATTTGAAATCAATTCTGTTATTTTGAATTTATTAATTGAAGAATCCTGAAAAAATAAAATATGGTTTCCACAAAAATATTAAGCAGCACAACTTTTGAAATTTGAAAATTCAGCTTTGTTACCACAGGAATAAATAAATTGTAATAATTAGCAATATTACTGTTTTTACTGTATTTGTATTTAAATAAATTCAGCCTTGGTAAACGTAAGAGACTTTTTAATAAATTGGGAGATAAACACACACACATATACTGTATATATATATATATGTTTTCATGAATTTTGGCATAAGAGTTGAAGTCAAAGACCCATTTAATACATAAGATACAGTACTGGCAGTGAAATAGTCCAGGGATATAAAATGCACCATCTTAAAGAGCCAGTATTGTTGTTTTCACTCTCACATTCTTTTATAATGCATGAAACAGGCACTTGCTGCCAACTAAAGGCACTGTAACTGAAATATACAAGCGGGAAAGCCTTGCATACTACTTTTTTTTGACTGCTTGTTGGATGTGTAGATGGAGAGCTCTGGCTAGCCAGCTGTTCTCAAGACTGTCTGATCAGAGTGTGGAGACTGTTTGCCAAGACTGCCACTGAACCAGACCAACAGACTGACGCTGTTATCAAGATGAAGGAGAATGTTTTTCAAGTGTCTGGAGATGGTGAGGCTGGAGGTTTTGCGTGGTTGGAATTAAGTTGTGTGATGGCTTGTATAAATTGGTTATTGTTGAGTTGATTAGCTTCTTGATTATCTGTTTAGAAACCATGTCTTGGCCTATAGAAACACAAAATAAAGGATTACATATATAGTGTTTTATAATCAGAGTCCAAAAATGAACTTGCCAGCATCCAAATGCAAGTAAAATGGACTTTGTCTAGTAAAGACCTAAAGTAATGAAAAATGTGTGAGGATAATGATATACTCCTCATTGCTTATTTATTTCTGCTCTAGAGTTTGCTGTGACTCTTGAAACAGTGTTGGCTGGCCATGAAAACTGGGTTTATGGAATTCACTGGCAGCCTCCATGTGTCAAAGGTATTCCTGCATGCTTTCATTTAGTGATTAGTGAGCATGAGCTGATTTAGTTTCTTTATATCATTGCAATGTGCTGTGAAATTATTTTCATTTTGATGTACTGTATAATTTATATTGTTTTTATTATTTTATTTGTATTTATCCAGTCTCCCGCTGTTTTGTAACTTGATGTCTCCCCCTGCAGGTGACTCAGTGGAACAGCCCCTGAAGCTGCTCTCTGCCTCAATGGACAAGACCATGATCTTATGGGGGCCAGAGGAGGATTCAGGCATGTGGGTTGAGCTGGTAAAGTCACCTTGTTTACTACTTAATAAATACTGATATTGGAAAAATTTAAAAGGTGGATTAGAATACAGTAAAATGCATGCAAATTTCCAGAACACTTGAGAAATCTAGCTTCAGTTCTAGTCTTTCAGAGTTTTTAAAGAAAGGGTGGGAAATTATGGGATGGAGAGAGAAGAAATGAGATTTGGACAACTCCAGAGTTGAACTCTGATGTGTCAAACACATTGTGCTACCACTGTGCTATGACTTGGATTTCACATTTTTTTTAATAAAAAATAAATAAATAAATAATTGATCAAAATTTCATTCATAAAGCACCTTTCAAATCCAGTCAAATGCACTTCAAAGTGCTTTACAAACATAAACAAGTAACTGACACAAAATACAAGCAATGAAAATAATGCTAAAGTAGTTTATAATAAAAGTGTAAAATAATAGAATACAATAAAATAAAAATCAACAAAATGTAGAACATAAATTTTAATGATTTTAATAAATAAAATAAACATAAATAATAGAAAAAAAATAACTAGGTTTTAAATTTTTATGTTTAAAAATATCAGTATTTTCTGCACTTCTCATTTCCTCTATTGGCATAGAGCATAATGGCTGAATGCAGCATCACCAAATAAGAGAGGAACCGGATGATCTGTGGGGCCTTGCAGAAAGCTTTTTTAAAAGGTACTCTGGTGCAAGACCATGTAGTGCCTTATAAACTAATAAAGAAATTGAAAACTAGCATAAAGACTTTAAAATAGGCACAAGATCTAGTTCTAGACACAAGACGTCTCTCATTGCAGACCCTACGTCAATGGCTTCAATCTCCTCTGTTTTTTAAATCTGAGCGTACAGATCAGGCTCCTGGAAAGAAATAACCCCATCCTGAGGTCATTTCCTTCCTGCCTTTCATATACTCTCTGGTTGCCAGTCATGGACTTCTAGAATCCGCAGCAGGGGCAGGAAGTGCTGCACAAGCTCCTCTGTTACGCTCTCTGGGTCTTGCAGGGAACATCTGCCCATTCTCTGCTAACTGCGTTGAATTTAACCCTGAGAATTGCACAGATACGCTTGTTCTCTTCCAACTGTGTGAGGGACTGTGAATGATTGGTGAGTTCCTCTCAGAAATGGGATGGCGATAAAAACGATGTTTTTTTTTTTTTACTTCAGTCATAAAAGGACATTTTGATTGGCGTTGCAGCAGCAGATAACAGGCTTGACTTTATGGTTGATTAATAAGAGGTACTCACTTTGATCTTGGCATACAGACAGGTCTCTGGGCTCAGATCAATGGCTCCTGATTCTGACACTTGGCATGTCGTAGTACGATGAGTAGTGCTTTGTCGTACTAAGGCTTGTCCAATTAAAAATGAAAGACTGTAGTTGTAAGAAGAAAGAGGTTGATTTCAGGTCTTGTGTTGTACCTGAATGCAATGGGGTTGTTATATATCCATTATCTTCTGCACTGCATGTGTCTTCTGTATAGAGTAGTAAAGGGCATACGATATGAGGTAGGTGTGAACTGGTTTATCAGATGTGGTTGAGCGCCTTTGAACTGACAGATTCATGGATACAAAGGAAATAAATGTGGGTTATTATACATCCTTTCTGATTTCTACCTTCTGATCCCCTACTTTCACTTCGGCGTTAGCTCAGGTTAAGAGATAAGCAACAGATATAATGCATACTTGGCTATTACTACATTATGTAGAACAAAACTGAAAAGGTTGTAGCATGAAGGCCCTTTCGCAATAAACATAAATATTTGTCATAAACTAGATTTTGAACAGACACAATGGATTCCTGTGGTGCATTTCACACCAGTTTTTGCTGCTGATTAAATTCCACTATTTATATCAGTTTTTAAGATTTAGTTTTTTTATCTTGCATTTGGTGTGAAAAGTTCTTAACCATTGAACCTGCAATAATTACTTGTTCATAAATATGGCAGTTTATATTATCTAAAACTTGCCTTCATGGCACAGTTATGGGCTGACTGCAAGTGCCCTACTAAGCAGAAAATGACCAGCATCACTTTGGCTAATTAACACATCCACAAAGAAGAGTCTCCTCCATAATGATTAGCCTAATTGGTCAGATTTAGTGGAGATCTGGTTTGCAGTAGAGTGGCCAGGCAAACCGCTGAGTAAAGTACACCCTACTAATAAGCCATGTTGCCTGTGAGCAGTGTGGGGGGACTGCAGGGACCATTTTGAGACTCTGTGAGCCATTAGTGTTGTGCTAATGGTTTATTTTCCTTGATTGACCAGAAGAGAGAACGCACGAGTTACCATGAAAAATCTTTAACCTCCAGACCTCATGACCCACACCCACATCACCTAGAATTGGCGTAATATTGAGCTGCTCATCATTGTTGGATTGCTCAATATTTAGCCTCATAATTCTCTCATCTCCACAGGAATGGAACCATGAGTAAAGCATTAGTTTGTCCGGTAGCGATAACCTTTATCTTGTAAGATAAAGTGCAAGATAATCCAAGACAAGTAGTCATTTAGCAAACACTTTTATCCACAGTGACTTGCAGTATACTTATTGAATCACTTTGGAGCAACTGGCACTAAGTACCTTTCAAGGGCATAAGGCTGATAGTTCATGGATTGCTTCTACTGGGCTTCAAACCTATGTGTTCCCACTTCTCATTGGTTTAGTCTAAAGTGCTTTAATTTTTTAAGTGTGGGGTTATGGCTACCAGTTGAGCTACAAGAACCTAGTAGAAACCTACCGGCCTAGATTTTCTAGATTGTAGTACTGAGGCACTGTTTGATTTCCAGGATCCTCAAAGAGTTTTGTGCCTCCCCTGCATTGTTTCCTTTCGTACCAATCCCATCCAAAACACTGTGGTTTGTGTTACAACACACATTGTGCCACAAATCCATATTGGCGTTCCTTCCCTAAACAAGAGTGATTGCACATTTCACCCATGAGATTTGGTCGTGATATACGAGTAGCCATGTGGACAGAATTCAAAATCAATCTGGTTAATGTTGCATCACTCTTTCCAGAATGGCTCGCAGAGATCCGTGCCATTCAAAGTGAAGGGCTCTCTTTATCGCAGTCATTAGTTCTGCCATATTCACTCCGTAGGATACGCCTGTGAAGGGCATCTCAAATGTCTCTCTATTGGCATACACAGGAGCGTGAAAATGTCGATAGCCCTTACCGTTTGATGGTTTGTGGATTTAGTTTTGAATCCAGCCAATGTGGCTCTGTACGAACTGTCCTGCATGTCTAGTGGCGGCGTTAAAATATCAGCGTTAGATGGCTGATTTGTCCGTGTAGTATTGTTGTTTTGATGAAGAGCTTAAGCTAGCCACCTGATCTGGCAATATATTTGAGACATGCTCTACTGGGCATGACAAGAGACTGAATCATTGAGCGCTGACACTCCTGAACGTGAGGAATCACTGCTGCTTTTAACACGGCTGCCTGGAAATGTCTTGTCTTGCTCAAGGTCAACAGGAAACACCACGATGGCTGTCAACTGAAATTTTCATACATCCTTTTCACAGCTGAAAGTGTGATTCGATTAAATTACAAAAATATTTCTTCACCCTCTGAGAGTGTATGGGCAATGCAGATGTTGAGGCTGGAGCATCAGTCTTTGCTTGCACACAACCGTAAATAAAAGTAGAGGCAGGTTATCGCTGATGGCATAATCATGACTAATTATCTTGTTTTATACAATGTTACCGCTTGCTCCGCAGCACGACTCACTTCCCCCATTACCGTGAGACACTCGAGCAGCATTAAGCATGTTAGACACGGGCCTGACGGAGGGCAAGCCGTGCTACAGTTTGCTGAAAAACAGTTGTATTGCTTTGGTATTCATAGCCCAGCCCAGTCAGGGGAGTTTACACTGATTCATTCTTCATGTGACCATTTTGTCTCCCAGCTTTCCGAGGCTCATATTTGATTTAATGTGTGTGTGATTACATTCAACATCACATTAATGCATTCAAAGGAAGCAAACACAATTTATTTCTCATTTAATAGTGTCCTCTTTGCATACATCGTGCTTTTCGCTTGTCGGCCTGATTAATTGGTGTCCTCAGACTGTTACTTAACGGAGATGGAGCACAGCTGTAGACTCTCAACTCGGATTGCTCAGGATTCATGACTACTAATTAGCGGCCTGTTTGTCCAGCCGGTTTATCAGGGGCAGTGACACCAGCGAAGGCCTCGCTTATCAAATGCTCACCATCAAGAACATGATGGAGAGCGCAGAGTGTTCCCTACGTTTTTGTTTTCATGTAAATGTCCTATTTGGGATTGGATTTTAGCCACCCCAGGCAATTAACTCATAACAGCCATAACATAATGTCATTCTCTCTGTATAATCAAATGAACAAATAACCCTAAAACGAGTTTATAAGCACTTCAGACAGGATTTCAGAGTGGATGACAGTCTACAATATCACCATACTTAGGGACTGTGGTGGACTGGATTTTAAAGATCTGGAGTGCGTTTCCCAAAAGTATTGTTAGGTAAAAAGAAAGTTTGTCACCAACAATTCAGTGATTCTCAAAACCATAGTTTTAATGAGCATTTGTGAACCGTTTCATGAAGTTGTGAGGTTGGAACTGCAGCTCTCACGCTGTGGTTAGAAACATAGCTGCTTCTTAGTATGACAGGTGGACCTAAATATATCAAGCTCTTAAACAAAATAAGCAATATATATCAGGCCAGGCAACCTTTTTTCAATCTTAGCCTCAGTTTCCTGTTAGGAGCAACACCCAGTGTGGTCTTCTGCTGCTGTAGCCCATCTGCTTCAAGGTTTGACGTGTTGTGTGTTCAGAGATGCTCGTCTGCAAACCTCGGTTGTGACAGGTGGTTATTAGAGTTACTGTTGCCTTTCTATCATCTTGAACCAGTCTGACCTCTGGCATCAACAAGGCATTTTTGCCCACAGAACTACTGCTCACTGGATATCTTGTCTTTTTCTGACCATTATCTGTAAATACTACAGGTGGATGTGCATGAAAATTTCAGTAGATCAGCCGTTTCTGAAATACTCAGACCAACCCGTCTGGAACCAACAAACATGCCACATTCAAAGTAAATTAAATCACCTTTCCTCCCCATTCTGATGCTCGGTTTGAACTTGCCTACATGCATTGAGTTGCTGTCATGCGATTGGCTGATTAGATATTTGCGTTAACAAGCGAGATATAGTTGTAAATAGCTAGTAAATTTCTCCAATAACATATAATATCATACTATGGTAGTTATGCAGCTAATTACATTGTTGTATGAGAAACGCACCACAGGGTGGGTAACCAAAAATTGGAGGTTTGAGTCCCTCAATGGGTTACTAATCCACCATTGTGTCCTTCTAGGTAGTCCTACAAAAATGTTTCAGGCTTGATGTGTGGTGCTGTACACTATAATATGGATAGTTTGAATATTTATTGTTTCTCTGTTATTTCTTGTTGACTCTTCATTAAGGTTCGTGTTGGGGAAGTTGGAGGAAATACCCTGGGTTTCTATGGATGCCAGATGAGTCCCGACGGCTTTATGATTCTGACTCATGCCTTTCACGGAGCGCTGCACCTCTGGCACTGTGACAGCAACCAGGTCAGATGTAACTGACAACATCCACCAGTAATGCAAAGCTTTTTATGCAAACATTCCTTTTTACCTAATAAAAATGGTCAAAATTCAAGTATGTTATGATTTACACCAAATGGAGTAAATGAATATGGAGATTTATGTTTTAAACAGGGAGTATGGAGGCCTAGTGTGGTCATTTCGGGTCACTTTAATGCAGTGCAGGACTTGAGCTGGGACCCTGAGGGAGAGTTTATCATCACTGTCGGATCAGACCAAACCACTAGACTCTTTACACCCTGGACCAGAAACGGATGCTCAGAGGTTTAAACAAATATAATCTATTTGATTTTTGAATTATCATACACTGTAGGCTTTTATAGTTGATCAACGCTTACTGTGTTTGCAGATTACCTGGCACGAGATCTCAAGGCCACAGATACACGGCTATGACATGCAGTGTCTGACTATGGTTGGGCGTTTTCAGTTCGTGTCCGGTGCTGATGAGAAGGTCCTGCGGGTGTTCAAGGCTCCAAGGAATTTTGTGGCGAACTTTGCTAACATATCATGCACCTCTCTGGAGAAACTACTGGGCTGTAATGTAAGTACTTAGAATCATCTCATCTTTAAACTTTAGTTAGTTACATCAAATAAAAACCTGGGTTTTAATTACTCTTTGCACTGTCTTGGATCAGCGAGAGATTTCAAGATGAGTCTCACATTTTTCCATTATCTTAATCCTAATGTTTATGCACATGCTCTCAGATATATAGCTAAATGAGTTTCATTTTCTGTAACTTGAGGGTAATGGTAAATGAGACGACATAAATGGCATTCTCAATTCAGGTTGATCTCGTGTAATTAAGCGAATGTCACTTAAACGCTTTGGCTCTTGTGGAGCCAAACACAGCCGTGCTTATATTTAGACCAGCATTTTTGTTTTTATACAACAGTTCAATAAAAAGTTGTTATAAAGTATTTTGCATTTCAGACAAAATTTGACAAGTTAATAATATAATAAAAGGGTTTCTATAGAGAGGTTTTACAGTGTGTGTCTGTCTCCTGTGTGTTCAGGATATAGCAGATCTCCCAGAGGGAGCCAGCACTCCTGCCCTTGGCCTGTCCAACAAGGCCGTGTTTCAAGGTATGAACCCTTTGAATTCGTTGGCCACAGGAGAATTTGCATTGTGCTGATCCTGAGAGCAGTGAGGCAGTTGCTAACCTTTACTGTGGCATCTGATGTGTTTACAGGTGACCTCACATCTCAGATCTCTCAACAGGACAGTGAAGATTTCAATAGCCTGTCCGACCAATATAAAGAGTCCTACTTTCAACTTCTCAAACTCACGGGTATTTATGTATACAGTTTTATTTTATTTTTTTCCTGCTTTTTTTCTCGAGTGTGGTTGGTCATTTTTACATTTCAGTCAAATGGGCTCTTTCTCTCCAAGTAGACAGTTCTTAGCTGAAACAAAATATAATTTGCACCAGACTTTATGGCAATAGTCAAAAACCTCACCATCAACAGGTAGACACTGCAAGTTCCTCAGTTATTCCTAGAAAACACATTGATATCCTTCATTTGTGACAAGCAGTTAT
This sequence comes from Sinocyclocheilus anshuiensis, assembly GCF_001515605.1. Lineage (NCBI taxonomy): Eukaryota > Metazoa > Chordata > Actinopteri > Cypriniformes > Cyprinidae > Sinocyclocheilus > Sinocyclocheilus anshuiensis. Next base: position 609,131 of record NW_015554131.1, read on the forward strand.
TAAAGACTGTTTTCTCTGGTATATTAATGTATCTGGGGCATGAATCAGATACTGGAGACAAATGTTATTACAGCATAAGGGGGGGATGGGTGGAGGGTGAGTGTTGAAGCAGGGGGGTTTATGCCTCTCTTGCTCCAGGCAAACAGTGGCAAATGTTGTCAGTGTGATTGAAAAAGCTCCTTAATCTGGAATCATAATTGGAAAGAAGGCTTATATAATTGCAAAGTTAAAATATTGATGACTCTGGGCGATGGGGAGTGCAATGAGGCGGACACAGTTGTTAATGGAATAATACCACTCTGGAGGGGCAAAGAGGGAAATAATTAAAATAAAACCGCAAACCAGGGATGAATTAAAAAAATGCCTGGTCTCCATTCCATTTCAATTGGGGCATGAGTTGCATAAGTGTCTGTGTATCTAAATGAGACAATATTATTTCAGGCTTGCACAAAGAGAGCTAAATTTGATTTACAGCATGTCGTAAAGCTAACGGCCATTGAAAATTGTAGATAAAGCCGCCGTTGTTCCAAACAGCTTTGAGTAAATTGCTCAGCTGTGTATCTGTTGCTAAATTAAAAAATGAGCCTATTGAAAAATACAGGCTATAGGCGTCTGCTCATTTCTCATAATAACTATGTTTATATATTGTGACTGTGTGTGTATTGCCAGAGCCTCCGACAGAGGACGACCTCTTGCAGAACACACTCTGGCCAGAGGTACAGAAGCTGTGAGTTTCCCATCAATTCTCATTTGTGTTCTTCTGCACTCATTGGTTGTTCTGCAGTGGGCACTAATGCTGTACACCACATTATTGCTTAACCAGCTTCTGTGACATAAATAATGCAGTGTAATAGGTATTTAGAGCTCACGACAAGAACCATTCATCCTGTATGCTTTGACACTAAACAAGAAAAGCCTAAAATTGTTCATTAAATATCTTTTTTTTATTCCTTTTCTTAACTTCTGCATCCAAATTAAGACACAAAAATACTGTATGCAAGCATGTGAATGCTAATGCTTCTGGTTATGCAAGTTTGATGTTGTGTCATTGCGCTCTGAAATGTGTCAGACCAGTGTTCTACACACTGCTGTGAAGGATGTTATAGTAGGCATTAGAATAAACTTTAGACTGACTGATAATAATAATAATAATAATAATAATAAAAGTCGGCGCTGATAGCCTCACGTGCAGTTCACCGACATAGAGTATCGTTGCGCTTCGGGTGTCCTGAGTTATAATCCGGCCCCCCTCTCTCTCCCATTTTGCTTCCTGTCTACCAATTGTCCTATCAAAATAAAGGCAAAAAACACCAAAAATAAATCTTAATCTCAATAATATTTTTTTATACAACCAGTAGCAATTTAAGCAATTGTCTAGTAACCAATATGTAGCACTGATATACCAATTGTTTTATGCATGTGATTTTAAACAATGGTAATTAAAATAATAATAATAATACATTTTTACACAAACAAAAGACACTTGAAGTTTAGACAAATATTTATTGTACCGAGAGTAATTTTTCCTATGATCAATCTTTAAAGTCATGGAGCAACAGTTTATTTTATTATTTAGTTAATTTAGTATAATTTATATACTATTATAGTATTTATTAATATTTTGGATAACCTTTTTGTTATATTTTCAGATTTCATTTTAGTTTAAGTTTTGTGCTTGTCATTTTTATTAAGTTTTTTTTTTTTTTGCCTCTATTATTGATAGGACAGAATAGAGCTGACAGGAAGTGAAGTGGGAGAGAGAGGGGGGCGGGGCGGGAAAGTTCCTCAAGTCGGGATTCGAACTCAGGACCCTCATAGCGCAATGCCGCTGTATGTCGGCACGCTACCCACAAGGCTATTGGCGCCCACTTAAGTTTTAAAAAATATTCTGTATTATTTCAATTAATATATATATACATTTTTAATAGTTTTAGTTAACAACAACACTGCAAAAGTTTGCAGCAGATTTTCTTAAACGGTTCAAATGTTTATAGCTGAATAGCATCCAGATTAATGGTTCAGATATTTGAAGTCTCTATTGATCCCTTGCATACTGAGGATTGTTACTGCCACAGCAATGCAAAGGGGTGTTTGCATCATCCAAGCATTTGTGCCTGTGTTTGCTTACTTGCATTCAGTATTTTCTGGCCTAAGTTTGCCGAGCTTTTGTTAGCACACAATAATGCCCGTGTTGCACTAAAATGACATACAACTCTGACATTTGCTGAAACTGTAGGCAATATATTACAGAATTGGTTGGTTAGTGGCATTCTGTACTGGTTGGTGGGAAAATAAGCATATTATTCACAAGAAGTTTTGCTAAATTATTACACATTAACAGTATTTTTCACGATTAAATATTCATGTCCCACCAAGGCATTTACAATCAATTGAAATGTACAGACTTGCATTTTTTTTAACTTGCTCATAAGAATTCAAAGTCAGTTTCCTTGATACACAGGCGACACTGGATAAACTATAATAATTTACATACACGGCTGTAAGCAGCTGAAGTCTTTGACAGCCTGGCTTGCAGAGCTATTCATCCAACGCTGGAAATTACTAAGCAGATCTGCTAATGGCTGCCAGAGCGCACGGCTTTCTTCCACTCCCATAAGCACAGGAGAGCACGCACGGCAGCCCTGACACACAAAGCATCCGTCATGTTTGAATCACCGCCCTGACTGTCTCTGAACCTGTCACGGTGCTCAGGCTTTATTTGTGAGCTAGTACTGACAGAGCCCTCATTAACATATGCTCTTTCCGTGTCGCTCTCTCCGCAGGTATGGACACGGCTTTGAGATGTTTTGTCTGGCGTCGGATTCTGAGAGGACGGTGGTGGCCTCGGCGTGTAAGGTACAATCACATGGGTGACCAGATGGTCATTAGTGTCACACAAATGTAGCCGTGGACTGTAATAACAGGACACAGAAAAGCATGCATGCGTGAAGCTGCACCGATCCTTAAGTGGTTATGAATATTTAGTAATTTGCCATGTTAACAAGCTCATGGCAATTTAGACCCTGACATCCGTGTGTAAGTTAATTTTGCTTCTTTTTGATGTAATGAGCCGCCTGTCGTATTAAAAACACATTGAACTCACATGACCGGGGTTGGTAGGCAGCCCTACGTGCGCTCCGGCCGGCATGACACACATTCTGAGACAGTTGAAGGGAGATCATTGGTTTGTGTCCCGGTCTGGCCCCCTTGGTTCTGCCAAACCCACGCTGATCACGCACAAAGCCCTTCCGAATGAAAGCACATTCTGCGTGTCACCTGCCATTGTTCACGCTCGAGCGGACATTGTGAGGTTTATTCAGTGGAGCTGATGGCGGGCTGCTGCTGGGGTCCTGCAGGCTCAGATGACTTTGCTGTGGACGTGAGGTTTATCCACTGCTGGCTGAGCTGCAAACGCTGTATGTAGGAGGAGGGCTCTGCGGTTGAGGTTCAGAGAAAGAGGACAAACATCTTGCTTTTGGATGTTGGTGTAAAAGAAGATCTACATGATTTACATGTTTCTTGTGTCACAGGCCTCTAAACCAGAACATGCTGCCATTCTTCTGTGGAGCACAACTTCCTGGAAACAACTTCAGTCACTGCCCTGCCACAGCTTGACCGTCACTCAGATGGCGTTCTCTCCGAATGGATGCCTTCTGCTCGCCGTTTCTCGAGATCGCACCTGGTCCTTATGGAGACGAGGGAACCCTGACTCAGATACAGGTGAGCACCCCTCCCCTTACCTTATTTTATACCTCATCTTAGTTCCCTCATAGACAAGCAGTCAAGTTGAGGAGTGTATTTTGACAAAAAAACCAAATAAATATTATTGCTATATTATTGAATATTTATATATACAGTGGGTACGGAAAGTATTCAGACCCCCTTAAATTTTTCACTCTTTGTTATATTGCAGCCATTTGCTAAAATCATTTAAGTTAATTTTTTTTCCTCATTAAAGTACACACAGCACCCCATATTGACAGAAAAACACAGAATTGTTGACATTTTTGCAGATTTATTAAAAAAGAAAAACTGAAATATCACATGGTCCTAAGTATTCAGACCCTTTGCTGTGACACTCATATATTTAACTCAGGTGCTGTCCATTTCTTCTGATCATCCTTGAGATGGTTCTACACCTTCATTTGAGTCCAGCTGTGTTTGATTATACTGATTGGACTTGATTAGGAAAGCCACACACCTGTCTATATAAGACCTTACAGCTCACAGTGCATGTCAGAGCAAATGAGAATCATGAGGTCAAAGGAACTGCCTGAAGAGCTCAGAGACAGAATTGTGGCAAGGCACAGATCTGGCCAAGGTTACAAAAAAATTTCTGCTGCACTTAAGGTTCCTAAGAGCACAGTGGCCTCCATAATTATATATATATATATATATATATATATATAAAACTATTGTAACATTTTACTGTAAAGTAAAAATTAGTATTTAAGAAAATATAATAATAATAATAATAACATTTTAAAAAGCTCCACTTTTGCTGTGCTTGTTTGAAAAAACACTAAATTTGCGTCGTTGCGCTAAGGTGTCTCGAGTTCGAATCCCAGCTTGAGGACCTTTCCTGATCCTGCCCCCCTCTCTCTGTCTCCCACTTTACTTCCTGTCACTTCTACACTGCCCTATACTAATAAAGTAAAAAAAAATGCCCAAAATAAATATATATATAAAAAAAAAAAGATGGGTAAGGTGGTTGGCGCATATTGCATTCCCAAATGCACATTGTATGCACATAACGTACACGAGTTTGTGCAAACCGAGCTGACCCGCTCCGAGACACTGAAAACTGTGAATCATATTGCAGTTTTGTTTTTATTTTGATTAATTGTACAACCCTACGTAAACCAACCCACCTGAGAAGTAACATCCTATAAGATGAATGCGAAAGCTAGCCGCTTCCTCCAGGGTTTATAGACCTCTTTACTCAAAGACAGCTTTTACCTTCCTCCATTTCTCTTTGTCAACAATATAAGTTTGTGGACTGCTGATGTTCGTTCACTGTAAGATTCTCCTGGCATTTGGCAAGAGAAAGCTAGCGCCTCCCAATGGCCATGCGGTATTAATGTGTATTCTGAGCATACACAGCTAAATCACTGTTGACACAAGGTAACCACAGGAGCGTCTGTTTTTCTTTCTCTATTTTCTGATGTGTCCGAGGCATTGTCGGCTTCTGAGGGCCGAGGCACGCTGCAGTCCGTTCTCGTTGAGGCTGGTATTAATCACAGCCTGTATGCCGCAGATGTGGAGAGGTTAGTCAGTGTCACAGCTGATCAGAGAACAGCCCAGCATGGTGGTCGAACGGTGCCATGTGTGGAGAAATCTCTATCACAAAGACAAGTTGCCTCCCCTGCCGCCCTCTCTCCATTTGTCGGACTCCCTCTCTTTTGTGTTTCTGGTTAATGAGTTAAGACTCTCCAGTCTGTGGCTGGCCAGCCGTGGTTGCTTAAGCTTTAATTAGCAGAGGCGAGTGTGTTGGTTTGTTTGGGGCATGCGGATGGAGAGGGTTACTGGTCAAGGTGGCGTCACCAGGGTGCGTTGACCTCGATAGCTGGACTGTGGGTGACCACAAACTCAGTCTAGAGAAATTACAAAAAACATTGAGGTAGGGTTGCACGATAATGGTTAAACGGTTAATCACTATTATTTTGGACAAAAATATAATCATGAATAATAATCAGGATTATTGTCAATTTCATTAGAATTACTGCTCTTTCACATAAGCATAAATTAAGAGAATGTCAACTCGCATTGTTTGCTCACAAATTTAGTTGTAGCACAAACAACGGTGTGAAAGAAAACAGACTGGCTGTATTACACTTTTATTTGAGCAGAATATCTCAATGGACTAAAATGGAATTTAGTAATGGAATTTAGTAATAAATTAAAGGGATATTTCACCCAAAAATGAGAATTCTGTCATTAATTACTCGCCCTCATGTCGTTCCAAAACCATAAGACCTTTGTTCATCTTCAGAACACAAATTAAGATATTTTTAATTAAATCCGAGAGCTTTCTGACTCTGCATAAACAGCAATGCAACTGACACATTCAAGGCCCAGAAAGGTAGTAAAGAGAAGACATTGTTAAAATAGTCCATGTGACATCAGTGGTTCAACCATGTTATGAATTTACGAGAATACTTTTTGTGTGCCAAGAAAACAAAAATAACGTCGTCTTTCAACGATTTCTGTGGTAGTTCCGTTGCTGTCTATGCAGGGTAAGAAAGCTCTCGGATTTAATTAAAAATATCTTAATTTGTGTTCTGAAGATGAACGAAGGTCTTATGGGTTTGGAACGACATGAGGGCGAGTAATTAAAGAAAGAATTTCCTTTTCGGGTGAACTATCTCTTTAAGCTAAATACAGTTGTGAATATGGTGTCTTGTATTTTTATGTTTTACTATTTTTTTTCTTCCTCAGAGTCAAGCTTTTCTCTCTACGCAAACACTAGTAAGGACACAGCGGTTCACGCACGTATTATTTGGTCATGTGACTGGAGCTCTGACAGCAAGTACTTTGTGACATCAAGTCGAGACAAGAAGGTAGGTCCAGTTTAACATGCATTTAGCAAATGTTGTTGGACTGGTTGGCATGACAGTCGTTTGGATGGCCACATAGTGGTGTGAATGCAGCAACACGTGAAAGTTTTCAGTTATCGATACTCATTGTAGAAAGCTAAAAATTCCAATAACTGGGGCAACGCAAAAATAAAGAAAGTAGTATTTAGCTGGTCATGAGATTTCAACACGTCTACCCCCATGATGCGACCGCTGCTGTTGAGCAACTGATACTGATAATTCTTCGTGTAAAACATTTTTAATGATTGAAAAAGGACTGCATGCAGCATTTTTAAGTCCAACGCTTTCCTGCGGTCTGAGCTTTGACATCTGACCTTGTGTTTTTGTAGGTAATCATCTGGGGTCACTGTGGCTCTGGAGTCAGTGTCGGTGAATGTGAGGGTGAAAGCGTGACCCCCTGCTCCTCTGTTCTGGATGTCGGAGATTCAGCTACTGCTGTGTCTATCTGCCCATATCTCTGTTCAGACCAGAGGTAAAGTTATTCTGTTACCTGTGATCTTGTGACACCATCATTAGAATTAATGTGATGTGTCTAGGACAAATATTGAATTATACTTGTATTTGTGTAGTTATTTGCTGGCTGTAGGTCTAGAGAATGGGAAAATTGTGTTGTATAAATGGAGGCCACCAGAGGATTTGTCTTCTGGAGCAGACTGGAGCAGATGTGGAGAAACTGATGCTTGGTATCCTTTTTCCCCACTCATATTCTTCTCTCCACTCTTTAATAATCCTGAAATGGTGAGTTTGATTCTGATTGATTGGTAGGCTGATGATTATGATTGGTAGGTAGAATGATAATGATTGATCATTCTACTCTAGCTCAGAAGTGTGATTGGTAGGCCTGCACAGAATCTACATCCACATAACTAAAACTAAGAACTTGTGAAATCAAAATTGATGTTTTGCTTTAATATGTTTGTGGATATTTGAAGAAAAAAATTATTCGTAAATCTCTTTTTAAAGCATAATTTGCTCTGCTTCTCAAAATAAGACCAATCCAAAAGCAAAACCTCTTTTCACTCCCAAATACATTAACATTAGTAGTTTTACTGTCATTTAAATTTTTTGAATTATTGGAATAGTATTTTTTTCTTGTTTTATATTTTTATTCAAAGATAATAATAATCATAAATCTAATAAAAGTAATTAAATGTTTTATTTTATATGTAATTTTATTTTAATGATATGCAATCACAAAAAAATGGCCAAATTGTGCAACGCTACAAACAAGTACAGCACACTTGAAGCGTTTTAATCACAATCGCAATTAGATTTTTTTAAGTCAGCACAGAAAATTTGACGGAAGCAAGCAGATTCTTCAAAGCTGTTTAGTCAAAAATAATTAAGAACTGTTAAAATGCCTTATAAGCCCCTATAAATAATCTCAGCGTTTCACAGTCCTTCCTCTTAGCAGTGAGCTGGCCCACGCTGCTCGGGAGAAGATTCAGGTTGATACGGGGACTCCCGTGGGCAGGTTTCGCATTGATCCGTGAAGAGAGAGAATGAGATGTCAGAGAGAGGCCAGGCCGTGTTGTGCATTCTGTTTGCACCGAGCCCTCTCGCTAGCTATCTCTCTCTCCCCCACAGTGGATTGAATCCCGACTGGCTAAACTCTCTCCTTCTGTAGGTGTAATTGATAAACCATCTGTGTAGGCACTTACACGTATCTCTTACCCAGAAGTCACTCACCTTAGAAGTACAAGAAGTAAAAATTGACCATGTACTGCAATGAGTTCTGAAAAGCAAGATTGATTCATGTGTTTATTCGTCTGCCTGTATTACTTTTGAAATTTGCAAGTGTATATTCACCCCTGGAAGTATTTGGACAGGCAGAGTTGAAGTGAAACGGGGCGGCAGAGGCATCCAGACAGTGTGAGAGGGGAGATTTGTGTTGCCTTGAATCAACGTTGTGCTTGTGGCTTTCCTTAACCACCCATCACAGTCAGAGTCACACTCTGACGGTGAAGAGGCTGCGCTGGAGGCCGAGGCCGGGTCGGGCAGGCCATGGCGGGAACGAAGAGCAAGCTTGGGTTCAGCTAGCCAGCGCTGGTGCCGACCATGTCGTCAAAATCTTCAACATCAAAATATCAGCCCTGTGACTTCATGCCGCCTCTGGTGATCATCTGCAGTGCGTCCATCTGATATTCAGTACAAATGAACTGCTGTGACGGCTTCAGCTGGCCAGTGTGGCAAAATGTGCGGCGTTTTTCATGGGGGATTCTGGGAGCAGTTTTCTCATTTCCTTAAATCAGCTTCTCTTCTTTGAATTTCAGCACTATTACTTATGACCTGTAAACACAAACTAATATACTATTTATGATGTATAAAAAAACATATTGCTTTGTATTGTAATAAATGGCTCTTTTCTAGTAATGGAATGTCACAGTAGTGATTTATCTCAAGCTAACTATAATTCTTTTATTGGCTGTTTTAAAGCACCCCACATCCCATGAACGCCAAATCCTCTTGTAATAACCTACAGCCGTAAGTGACAGTAAGAGAATAGAAAATCCAGCTCACATCCTCTCGTTTCCAGTGCCTGAAGGACAGATGAGCATTCGGATAAGATGTACAATGAGCCGTGAGGGCCATAGACACACCAGGCATGAATCATTCACTGGAGAAATAGTGTGTTTCATTTAGGAAAAGTGCTCCTTTTTATTGAGTGCTTCCTTTATTGAAACCGATGACATTCATCCTTGTGAGACATTAAAGGAATGTTTTCTGGATCCAATTCAACTTAAGCTGTATCAACAGCATCTGTGACATGCTTTCGATTACCACAGAAAATAATTTAGACTTGGCAAGACACCACAGCGCTGCTAAAATGATAAAAATACTCACTGTTTTGAAAGTATTGCTGCAAGACATTGTTAACATGGTGTAATGCAATCACTTTCTAACTTGGTTTTTGCTAGATTATAGGCAAATTGACAACCTGTCATAATGGTAACCCCTGTAAATTTCCTATTTATAAGAATTCTAGTAGGGATGCACCGATATGAACATTTTGGCCGATACCGATAATTCTTTATTCTAGAAAGGGACACCATGTATTTCCAATGAACAGATTTTGTTACTTCAGCTACACACATTAACAGTTTCATAAAATCAGACATGAACACCTTGGAACAAGGACTGCAAGCCAGGCCAGACTTCCCAATGTCAAGTCTTGTTTAACGTCTAGTCAAAATTATGGTGTGGTAAAGTTGAACATTTCTAAGCTTAAAGCATTCACCTAAAAAAGAACATTCTTTCATTAATTACTCACCCTCACATTGTTCCAAACCTACAAGACCTTCGTTTATCTTCGGAACATAAACTGAGATATTTTTTGATGAAATCTGACCCTCCTGACCCTGTGAGCTTTCTGACCCTCCATAGACAGCAAGGAAACGACTATGTTTCTGTGCCTTGACCTGTTGTAATGGCGGTGGACAGTGACATGTACAGTAAGAGAAGAAATCATTGAATAAAGTCATTATTTTTGTTTTCTTTGCACACAAAAAATATTCTCGTAGCTTCATAAAATTAAGGTTGACCCACTGATGTCACATGGTCTATTTTAATGATGTACAGTAAGAGAAGAAATCATTGAATAAAGTCATTATTTTTGTTTTCTTTGCACACAAAAAATATTCTCGTAGCTTCATAAAACTGAGGTTGAACCACTGATGTCACACGGACTATTTCAACAATGTCCTTACTACCTTTCTGGGCCTTGAACGTTGTAGTTCCCTTGCTGTATATGCAGGGTCAGAAAACTCTGGATTTAATCAAAATGTCTTAATTTGTGTTCCAAAGATGAACGAACGTTTTATCAGTTTGGAACAACATGAGTAATTAATGACAGAATTTTCATTTTTGGGTGAACTATCTCTTTAATCTGTTCTGTTGAGGTAAGCTGGTTCATTGTGTGCTATTTGAGGACACCATCTGACCCCATCTGTGTTGTGCTGTTGTGAAAAGGTCTTCTGTGTCCTGTCTAGTACTGACATGTTAAATATTTGAGCACTTGATGGAATGGGAAAGCTGACTGTGACATGAAGGCTTCATCCTCTTGCATCCAGTTTGGCATCAAGTCCCTGCACTCTCAATAATTCATTATACTCAACGTACAGAAGCGCTCGTTACAGATTCAACCGCCTTGCCATTCTGTTCTGTTTTATAGTTGTGTAGAAGTTTGCGAGAGAGATCAACACATTGCAGCGAATTAACGAGAAAGCTCACTCAAAAATGAAAGTTTTAGATCATTTACTCGCCTCTCATGTCGTTCTAAATCTGGATCGCTGTGGATTACTTGGTTCTGATTAGTCGATCGCGTGGCATCCAGCTGTCTCATATAAATCCGGGTAATCAAACCCGGCGCTACTTTTACTCGTTTCACATCGCGGAATGCATTTTCACATTTTATTCAAGCACAACCGGCGCCATCTTGCGTCTTTATTGATTGCCATGAAAATCAGTGAATAGTATAATGGACTACTTTTACTTAGCGGAAGCTGTAAGATAATTATAGGTAAAATTATAAAATAGCCTACCTTCAACTCAATAGCGCCATATTTAGTTTTTGACAGGATTGCAAACGAAGCTAGCGATTGAAGCGTGTTATGAATTGGACTGTTCTTTGCTAAAAGTTTAGCTGGTGAAACATCTTTACGAAAACACCTTCAACTCATAGAACCATTTAAAGTTGTGAGTTGTGAAAATTGCATTAATCCTCAAAAAAAATAAAAAAATAAATATGGCGATATTGCTACTTTGAGATAAATTATTTGTATTATACTGTTTGTTTTTTTACATAAAACATATACAAAATAATATACAAAATGAAGGAATCTAAATGCTTTTCTTTTTCCATACACATTCATAAAGTGAACTGAAGAACATCATACAGGTTTGGATCCACATGAAGGTGAGTAAATAATTAATTTGTGTGTGACTTTAAGGAGGTCAGTAAATTTCGTGTTAATTTCCAAATGAGGTGCTTGATAAATAATGAACAGAATAATTTGAATAATTTTATTAATAAAACATTTTTTGCAATTTATTAAAAATGTTATGATTTCCATGCAGTTTAAGGGTACAAGAAATATGAAATGAACACATCCACTTTGATTTGTTCAAGAGCTCCTGTGTGTCTGTGTGTGTGCCAGTGCAAACACACGGGACGGTACAGCAGTGGAGCACACAAGTGTACACTTCCAAAAAGCACTGTATAGAAAAACAAAACAACATAGTTGTGGAGTTCCTCTTTTTTGTTTTTGATGGGCAGTGATGAGTTTTGTGAACTCAAAAGAGATGACAAATTAAAAATTAAAATAAAGCAAAAAGACCAAAACAAAAAAAGAGCGATAAGTCTTCCAGCACAGAATAAATAGTTTGTATAGCGATGTGTAAACTTGTAGACAGCACGTTTTCACACAGTGGCAAACAGACATACACGCTCACTGCTAACATTCTGTCTTTTTAACATCATTTGTAACATCCCCCACTATCATTGTCTTATACCTCTACAGAAAAAAATAAGTTGTTTACATTATATACATTAGAAGTGGTTGTTCATTCTCCTGGGGCGATGACAAGGCCTTGCTATTGTTTCCAGTCCAGCCCAGCAATTTTCTCGAATCTTGTAGACTGAATTCCTGAATCTCTTTGCACAAATGAGTGTTTTCTTGCTTTAGAAGAACACAGCATTTGTATCATTTTCAGTTTTGTAGTTAACATCACAGATTTAAATGTCCAACAAAGCAGCTCTTGACTTCATTTCCAAGGTTATTGCCAAGACGGTCCTAAACAACCAGATGTGCATTCCACTGACCATGATACATTTTCAAAAGCAACGTGTTAGCGGGTTAACCTTGTGTTTCGCTTGATTCACAAACACATGCACACACAGTGATTTGAATCCACAGTATAGAACATATCCAAATAGAAATCATATAAAGCACTACCTTGGTCTTTATTCAGTTTTTGTGTTTTTCTAGTGATTTCCTTAAAATGAGACTACGTCACAGATTCACTTTTCCCATAACGGTAATGACATGAATACATACTGTGTAGACGGACCAGTGTTTACCTTTCCATTTTTAAAAGAACAGTTTGTGGTGCATGGTACACTCTGAATGTCTTTATGTTTGTTTTTAGTACACTTCAACGTGTAAGACAGTAGTTAGGATTGTACTGAGAAGCATGATCCCCATGACTGATGAATTCCTGTGCAATGTCAACATTAGTGTCATAACTATACACCAAAATTACAGGTAGCGTAAAACATATTTAGGATATGATCCTTCTTTCCAGCTTAATCCACCATCAAGAACAGTTAGAATGAGCTTATTATTGCCACTTTTATAATTATTATGTTGTGCATTTGTCAGAAATTATTGAGTACAATTATTTGCAAAATTATATCTATAAAGTATGCATAGGATACCATGCATGAAAGATTAAAAAATAAATTATTTTTTAATAAATCTCATACATTCTTTATGTATACATACTTTACTGTATGATTACTCTGAATACAATTGTTATAATCTCTTGATAATCTCTTGTTAATAATTACATTTCATCAGGCTTCTGTAGCCTGGACTAATTAATATTATGGTCATCATTATGATTTAAAAGTAGAGTAATGAATCATGCCCTCTCCTTGAGCAGATAACTTGTAAACATCCCATTCACTTCAACTCAGTCTAAAAGACATTTATTTAAAATAGATATTTGAGTTGCTCCTTTGGATGATTATTATTTTTGATTTGAATACTAAAGTTCCTATTTATGGCTGGAAGTTTAAAATCTCAGTAACCGGTAGCCTGAAGATAAAATAGGACCAGTGGATTTCAGTATCTGCCTATTTTATGACATTAAGTTTAAGTATGAACTTATGCATTTATTTAATGAATTTTAAAAGGTTGTATTGAGAGTATACTGTAACTATATGCCATATACTGCATGTAAGGGTTTTAAATTAAATACAATATGTAAATGTGAGCTAGCCCTTTTAACTTCTACTGATTCTCTGAGCTGAATTGTTAACACTTAATTTTCATTGTTGCTTATTACCCTCTATCTCTCCATAAAAATATAAATTTTAATATATATTTTTATAACAGATCATCAGTTAATGACAGTACATATACACATTTTTTTCAATGAGAATGAATTAATCTGTTAATGAAATATTAATGAACATTATTGTAGGTTATTACCGTAACAAATTTTAACAGGAGGTTAAAGGGCAATGAGAAACAATTAACAAATAAAGTCAGTATGCAAATAAATTCGATACCTTGATTTGTAATGTCCAATGTACATCATTTTCTGATGTGTTTTTTCTCTAATATTTGACATTAGATGTTAGTGTTCACATGTGCCAAAGATGTTTCATATTGTGGGATACTGACTGCTGAATGTGCCAAACAACATATAATAAAGACATTGAAGAATAAACAACGTTGAAATGAACTTGGAAATAAGAGCTGATTATAGTCAGAATGAAAACTCAGTCATAGTCATAAGCTGCAAAAGTCAAGTCAAAATGTAGACAATCGCCTCCGTGTACTGAAAAACTCATCGTGCATTAGAAACGTCAGTCTAGGTCGTGGCCGTCATACTAAGACAAGCTCCCGTGGCGTTTTGGGATTTTTGCGTATCTGTTTGTGGTCTTGTATTTAAAGGTCTTTGTCATCGTGACTCATTAGTGAGCGTGAGGTACTATGACAACTGCTGTTAGCAAACACACCTCTGTTGTGTTTCAATCTCCTTCTGCTTTCCCAAATGAGACAATAAATACCCATGAATGTCACGTTATCACTAGATAACAGCTATACAGAAGGAAGTCACAAGTTAAAGAAATTCTCGATGCATTGGCTTCATATGGATCATATGTGCTGTCACTGTTTTTGTCACCCGGTTGACACAATATGGTCCATCAGGCTCCAGTAAGACACACGTTACAGTAACAAATCTGACAGAAACTAAAACCAAGACACCGACGGTGAGATATCAGCTGAAACAAATTCTTGCCTTTGATATGGATGATACGTAGCTTATTTCCGATAATTCATATTTTGAGTACATTTCCAGATTTAGAAAAGTAGCATGACACCAGCTCTAGCTGATGCTCCCTATCTCTGCAAGTCATTGTGCAAAGTTTACTGCACACAGTAACATTTCTATAGCAACTATGAGGTAATTTCACTGTTGCTAAGAGCTAGGTGATGTATTTCACAATGTCACTCTGATACTGGGGCGGACCTTTCTGCCATTTCTCCCCTGGAACGGGCAAATACACGCACACTCTACCCGAGCCCTTTTAGCCCAAGCTACAACCATAGAGGATTCACACATGTTGGGTTTTTAATCAACCAAAAAAAACAAGAAATAAACAGAGGGCGGGTAAACTGAGAGACTGCACCGGAAAGTCAAAACGAGGCTTTGTTCATACAGTAGAGGATTCACACATGTTGGGTTTTTAATCAACCAAAAAAAGAAAAGAAAAAAAAAAGAAATAAACAGAGGGCGGGTAAACTGAGAGACTGCACCGGAAAGTCAAAACGAGGCTTTGTTCATACATGACTTGCTCTTATTAAGTTAATTACACTTGTGCTAATTTTTCAGTCCCACTGTTTAATACAATATCGTTCTTCTGTCTTGCTGTGTGGACCGCTTCTTTTGTGTAACCTCGCAGCTTTCTGTGAGGATATTTTGGTTTTGCTCTGCATGGCGTACCACTTCCCTGTTATTATCGCAATTTGTGAGTCTTCTTGTTCTGTAACAGCCGGTCACGTGACGGCTATCGTACATCCCAAGCATAGGGCTGCATTTGTGTGTTTCAGTCCCGATATGCAGGATCAACTCGCTCGGCTGTAATGGAAGACTGGCCCTCTAAAATCGCCGGTTTCGTCTCTTACGTCCCTCTCGGCTGGACCTGTGGCTCTTTGAGGTCACACATGCGCAACCTCTAACGTGACATTACTTGCAATAAATCGATGTAGTACTTTTGATACTCTTGATACCAGGATAGGCCAACATGATGCTAGCTGTTTTTTGAAGAAAGACAATGTGCGGTACACGTCTATAAATTTGAGATGCTAATAGTCTTATTTACTATTAACCACTTTTTCACACCATTGGGACACTGAAGCAATACAACAAATTCATACCGGTTGCAACGGCGTACGTGTCTCTTCCTGGTTCGTCGGCTGTTTGTAAAGTTCTCCGAGCACCAGGCCTCATCAGAATAATTAATTTCACAGCATATTCAAAGCTCACTTTGATGTTCGAATATGGTATTTACATGGCTGTTGACGTGGTGAATAAAGAGGTGGAGTCCTCGGTCACATACGCTGCCCATTTCCCGCAAGTTCCAGCAGAACCGATGTGCACGGATAACGTGGAAAGGCTGCCGGCGGAAGCGTCTCTTTTTTTTACCAGGCAAGGCTACAGCTCCTGTCCTCCGTTGATCCGCACTGCTGTTTAGGGGGGTGGGGGGCGTTGAGTCCATCGAGTTAGGAATGGGAGGTGACGGGACCGAGAGGATGGGAGTCTGGGTTGGGTTGCCATGTGAGGACATCCGGTCACCTCCCTCCTAGCCTGAAAGATCAGTTCTGCTCTGATGTGGCCATGGATGGTGGGAGGGGGGGTCACGAATGCATGAAGAGTTGGACCCCCCTGGGTTGCTCACACGCTTCTGTTTAACCGCTGATATTGCTCAGTCTGTCTTAAAATAAAAAAGCTGATCGCTTCTTCGGAGTGCAGGGCAGGCGGCGGGCCTCACAGGCCGGACACCATCACCCTGTAGGAGGGGGGCATGTGTCTGTGGTGCGGGCTGGAGGCTGGGCTGCTCGTGGGACTGCTGCAGCTCGCGTCCACCCCTCCTATGGAGGGCAGATAGGCGTGATGCAGGATTGGCAGCTGCAGGGACAGCCTGCGCTGTATGCTGCGAACACAAACCACAAATGGTTGTTATACAAAATTCCTAATTTTCTGTAATGCTCTTTTGTGATTGGGTGCTTAACAGTGGGGACACTCTTGCATGCATGTAACAGAAGTTCATTTATAATTATATCACATAGTCACATAGCACATTTAAGCCAGCAGTGACTTTGCCACATACTCTCAATTACGGGTTCAAGGTTTAGCTGGTTAGCATGACCTCTTTAGTCTCTTTTTTAACTACACCATCTGGACCTACACTACTGCTCAAAAGTTTGGGGTTGGTAGGATTTTTTAATGTTTTTATCCAGTCTTCAGTGTCACATGATCCTTCAGAAATCATTCTAATATGCTGATTTAGTGCTCAAAGGATTTTTTTATTATTATTATCAATGTTAAAAATAGTCGCTAGTGAAGGGTTATGGACTGTGCTTATTCTTGCGGTACAGTATGTACCTGACTGTGTGGATCAGCTGAAGTAAAGTCCATTTCATTCCTGTCTTGTGTCAGATTCAAAGTGCACCCCAAGAGGCCGGAGCCTTTTAAATCAATTACAGAAGCCAAATGGCATTTATATAAAGTGCACACACCACACCTCTCATGATTGGTTTTACGATTGGAGTCTCTTTGAGTTATTACTTTCAATTAAATATTAATTTCATACATCAATTATGGAAAATGTCTTCTGTGTTTAGAAATAATTAACATCGATTAGTCAGATGTTGCAGGTTCACTTGCAAAAACAAAAAATACAAATGTGGATGTCATTAAACTAAAACTGTAGACTTTACTGTAGACATAGAGAACAGGCTCAATAAATTACTCATTGCATATTCCCATGGCAGAGATGGTGTTATTTAGCAGGGTCAAGGGACCATCAGCTACTGGGTGGGGTAAGTGTGTGTGTGTGTTTGATGAACAGTGACACACTGCAGAATCGCTTCTCTTTACAATCAAACATTCATGTGCTGGGATGGCCTGTAGTCCTCTAATTCTACTCTCCTGTCTATTTTCAGGGTCCAGTGCCTTCCGCTCTCACTAGAAATCACGTTATGTAACCGCAGCTCCCCCTCACCCCCTCTTCTCTCTCTTTTTTCCTCTGTCCTATTTGGACAATCAAGACCTTGAAAGAAAGAACCACGAAATAACTTTTTTTCCCCTGTGTTAATGCATTTCCCCTGTTTTTAAATAGCTCATAGTACATGAGTGGCATTTCAGTGGATGATGTATGACGTAGGCCTAGCGTAAGCTTGGGTGAGAGTGACGAACGCGGAAGCGCAGAGGAGAGAGCAAAACAAAACACGGGTAACAAATTAGTACAAAACGAGGATTTATAAAGAAAAATGTCAGAGATTTTCGATATAAGCCAAGAGGAAACTGGTTTTCCTTCACTGTAAACAAAACTTGGTTTTCGCAAGACTAGCATATTCTCACCGGAGTTTACGCTATGCCTACATCTAGTGTTGTCAAAAGAACCGGTATTTCGGTACCAAGTCGGTACTAAAAAAATGAAAACGTTACGGTACCAGGTTTTTTTAAGTACCGGTGGTACCGAGTACCCGGTCAACCCGGTTCTTGATGCGCTATCAGAAAGCTATCCTCTTCCAGTGTTGCCAAGTCCGCGGTTTTCCCGCGGAATTGGGCTGCTTTAACACTGTTGCCGCGGGTTGTTTTTCATGTCCGCGGGTTGAAAAACGACCCCATTAACGTGATATTTAGCCCCTGGAATGCGAATTTTACCAGGGGAACCCCGCCAAAACATGCGTATTTTATCCTCGGAACGCGATTTTTAACGGGGGACCCCCTCGAAAC
>NW_015554131.1:627712-643876 GCF_001515605.1 Sinocyclocheilus anshuiensis
TTATTGGTACCGAATACTGAAATTTTGGTACCGTGACAACACTACCTACATCCTACGTCATCCGCTGTGAATGCACGTATGACAGTAAGCAGAAGCTAGAGATTATGGTTTATGAAGTTTTAATATGGATATTTTTCTTAAACAAATGCATTGCTTTGTGGAGTACTTTTTATGATGGATGTATGCACTTTTTTGGGCTTCAAAATCTCAACCCTCATTCACTGCCATTATAAAGCTTGGAAGAGCCAGAACATTTTTTGATATAACTCTGATTGTATTCGTCTGAAAGAAGAAAATCATATACACCTAGGATGGCTTGAGGGTGAGTAAATCATGGGGTAATTTTCATTTTTGGGTGAACTATCCCTTTAAACAAGATAGACTCTAAAATGTAATTTTGATTTCATTGAATGAATGAATGAATGAATGACTGAATGTCTAATGTTTTATAATTTAGAAACTAGCAAATATTTTGTCAAAATTTATGTTTGGAAATTGTGCTTGTGGTTCTAAATATCTTAATAAATTCCACTTGGCCTGATTTTTTATTTTTTTTAAAGGGGTCATATGATGCCTTTCCTTTCTCTTTGGAGTGTTACAAGCTCTTGGTGCATAAAGAAGATCTGTAAAGTTGCAAAGACTAAAGTCTCAAATCCAAAGATATATTCTTTATAAAAGTTAAGAGTCAACCACGCCTACCTAAAACGGCTCGTTCTAACACTGTTCTAACTCGTTCTGTCTACGTCATGATGTGGAAAGATTTGCATAACGCTGCCCAAATGTTCACGCAAAGAAAGAAGGCGTAACTTTTATTCTCGCTGTAGTATTGTTGTTGCCGCCGCCGCCATGTCGTGAAGGCGCTGTGTGTTTCGTTGTGAAAGCGAAACTACTTTGTTTGGTCTTCCAAAAGAGGACGATATCCGCTTCGTCATGCCTGAAGCTGATCCGTGCTGGTCGCTGAGGAAATACATCAACTTCACGCTGTGGATCGCCGGATCGGCTTTCACCATGGACGAAGCGGAGTCCAGACCGGGGTCATCACATGTGGTTGCCGCAAGCCCGCCGGACGCTCCTTCGTCGAATCCGCCGGCCACGCCGTTCTCAAGCCCACCCGCCTCCGCTCACTCTAGGCCTCCGCCCTCCGCTCACTCTAGGCCTCCGGCCTCCGCTCACTCTAGCCCGCCGTGTGTGACAATAATGTACAGTATGTGGAAAATAATGTGTTTTTTGAACCTTAAACCGCATAAACTCATTTCATTACACCAAATACACAAAATAATGTTATTTTTAGCAACATCATATGACCCCTTTAATTCATAGATTTTTAGGTGTTCAAACAGGTTTTCGGCACACTGTGCATGCCGATGTGTAAACTTACTGTTCTGGTGAGTTGATGTCTTCTAGTGGACCTCTGCTTATCCTAGAAGGATCCATGGATCCCCACTGAGCCTGGGGTTTCTGCTCTAAGTGGTTCTTCAGAGATTTCTCTCCATCTGAAAACAAAGGCATGATGTTCAGAAAGCTGCCTTTCCATCAAGATGTCAGTGGTGGATTCAGCTGAAAACTGAGTCAGAATTTGCAATTTATATGACACTTCAGCTTGACATGTTTTGGGGTGAATAATGTATAACACTCCAATAAATTATTCTTTTTCTCTGGGTGACAGTAACAGAGGAAAAGAGTGTCACATACTGAAATGAGTCACAGACTGACAGCTGTGTGTGATCGACAGGTGAGGAACACAAGGTTTGATATCCACTTTTCTTACCTTTGCCATCAGTGAAGTTGCGTATGCTCAGAATATTGTTGACATCTTGGTAGTGGTTTTGTTTAATGTATGGAGTCTTTTCTGGAGTGTCCTGGAGTTGCATGGTCACCTCTTCCAGTTCCTTATCCAGCTGTAACACAAAATCAAAAAATCTTTATTTAACAATTTAATTCCTGGTTCATGAAAAAAAAAATTCACAATTTTGAAATGCAAAAAATTTAAAACATACAGTTATGTTTCATTACTCTAAAAAAATACCTTAAGTAGAAAAACATTAATTGATATCACAAATCAAAACAAAAATGCACAATTTTGCTCCCCCAAAAAATATTTAATAGTCTTGATATAATAATATATTTGTCTTAATTTATATTTATACCTAATCTAATATACAAATTTTGATTTGCTGAATATATTTTTGTTTACCTGTATCAGTTATTTTTCTTCACAGCATTAATATAATTTAGAGGGAATAAAATAATATTATAAAATTATAAATCCCCTTTAATCTGCATGGTGGTGTATTAGTCATTTTTAGCATCATTTTAGTTAATGTTTAAAGTAGATTGTCATTCTAAGAATTTAATAATTTTGTAATTTATGATTGACTTCAATCACCTCTGTAATTCTCATTCGGAGGCGGTGGTTGTCTGACTGTAATCCATCCAGACGGGAAGTGTTGGCCTGGTTAACACTGGTTACTGAGGTGGACGTCTTGGAATCTTCCTTCTTCTGGTTCTGGGTGAACTTTAACCTCCGGTTCTGTGTGGCAGCATCCGGGTTTGTACGCATTGTGATAAACTAACAAAAGAGAGAGGACAAAGACATACTGTTGAGAACCTGGCATTGATTCTGTGTAGGACGTATTTGTTTAGAGGGAGAGTGGAATCTTTGCAGTCTTTCAAATTTCAGTGTGTTTATTTCCAGAGAGCTCCAAGGGATGCAAAGTAAGCACTGTTCTCAATTATATTCAGGTGAACTTGCTAGGGATTTCGCTGACCTCTACAATTCTTTCCCAATAGGGCTGGATCAGACCGTACATTGCAGTACTTACTTTTGGCACAAAAACCAGACACAGCGTGATGGTGCTGCAGAAGATGATGACCAGTGCCACGATGCAGAACTG
Organism: Sinocyclocheilus anshuiensis; assembly: GCF_001515605.1. Lineage (NCBI taxonomy): Eukaryota > Metazoa > Chordata > Actinopteri > Cypriniformes > Cyprinidae > Sinocyclocheilus > Sinocyclocheilus anshuiensis. The sequence goes on from NW_015554131.1 coordinate 630,607, forward strand.
CACATTAGGCTGATCCCGGGTCAGGAAGGACACCGCTGCCCCGATGATACACATGATGCCCACATTATACACACTCATGCCGATGTACTTGCTGTCATTCAGTGCTGGAATGCTCACATTTCTGGTCTCCCAGGCCAAGAAACATCCAAACAGCTAGACAAAGAGAAAAGTGCAAAGAATTACTTATCATTACAGGTATAAGAGCAGTTAAAACAAGATTTTGCAACCTTTAGGCTGTGCACAGTTACGTGCAAATATATTTTTACACCAGATCTAAGACAGAATAAGATTATTGGTTATATGACATCTTCGATAGACAACCATTTTCACCTTCATCACTCTGTGCAGCCCTCAGTTTACAGTGATGAATCATAAAGCCAGTGAGAATGAACTGTGCCTGACTTATTTAGCACCCTAATGCCCCAAAAGGCAGCTAACAACACCTGTCCAACTTTCTCAGGAAGTCAGAGCAGTAATCAAAGCACCTTTGTGTGAGACTAGAGTGAACTCTGAGAAATATGACTCAGCTAACTCGATGCACACTCCGAGATTTGATTCTGCACCCACTCGCCACAAATCTATTCAATCCTAATCCAATCACAGCCCGTCTCACTCTTTTTCCTCGTTCACCCTCTCACTCTCTCTTTCTTTTCTTGTTCTACTTGAGCATGTTGGCTGTAAGTGAAGCCATGCTGATTTAGCAGCAGGTTTTCAAACATGGCAAGAGGAAGTTCTGAAATATCACATATCTGAGAATGAGAACGTGAGTGCGATGGCATTTTCACTTGTACACTATTACAATATGATGACTACTATAGCTTCAGTTAAACATTGATCACTTCTTTCCCAACACTGCCTCCCACCAAATCTTTCACAGATGAGAAGAGAGACGAGGGAGGCAAGAGACAGGAAGTGATACTCCATGGCCCACAGCTGAACTCTGACACGGATCATCTACAGTAGGGCAGAGGAAAAGCCAAGGTAATGGCCTGCCAGTCAGCCGAACCACCTGCCACTATTACAGCAGCAAGAACAAATGGACAAATCATTTCTACAGAGCACAAAGTGAGTCGAAGGGCAGGTTTTTATTGGAGGATGTTGCCACCATTGACTCAGAGATAATGGTCAGTGCTGTGGGCAATTAACTGACTGGAGGCATTCTGGTTCCTGGGGCACCTTACCAGTAATCTAAAGTGAGGTTAATTGGAAAGAGCAATCTCACTCTTCTCCTATGGGTACAATGTGTCAAAATCCAGTCAGTGAGCTTGCTAGATTTGCATTTCCAGTAGGAAATACCAGCTCACGCAAGGCAGCAAAAGAACAATGTTAAAGTTTACAGCAGTGGTTTTAAACCTTTTTTGACTCCAAGGCCACCCATTTTCACAAACACAATATTTGAAGGCCAATCATTTTACTTCTGGTACTTATGTTATAATGACAAATCTGCTCATTTTCAAATGTTGCTTACAGAAATTTGGAGTAGCAATATAATAAAATATTTCAATAAAATAATGACATTTTAAAATTCCAGAAGTTTCTTCAGGATTACACTTTTGTAAATTAATTTGCATGAATTTTGTATTCACTTCTAATTATTATTATTTAAGATTTATTTTTGGCATTTTTGACTTTATTATGATAAGATGATAGGGCAGTTTTAGAGCTGACAGGAAGCAAAGTGGGAGAGAGAGAGGGGGGGCAGGATTGGGAAAGGTCTTTAAGCCGGGATTCGAACTCGGGACGCCCATAGCGACCTGATGATGATGATTATCATTATTGTTGTTGTTATTATTATTATTATTATCATTATTATGACTATTATTGTTGTTATTATTATTATATGTTAATAATATATAACAATAACAAATAACAAATTCTACAAAATACAATATTTTAGAGCTTGACATAACCAGAAGAATGAATATTTATTATAAAAAATGCCTGGAAAAATGGCATGGAAATGCCTGGAAATTTTATTGAGTTTCTCACTTTTAAAATTCTGTGAGAAGGCTGTGGCATAAAATAAAAATGTCAGTTGTTGAGGGAATTAATTAAATGAGACGTAATAAATAAATAAATAATTTAGGCCATCTTGTTCTCCCCCTTGGAAGTTTGCTGTGGCCCCTGATTGAATTTTTTTTGTTAAAGCAAGCTTTGGTTGTAGACTTTGGTTCAGTGTAAACATAAAAGACATAAAGACACATATTAAATCAATAAGATGCACAAGGAGGTGTGTTATAGTGATTTCATATAGTGACATAGGCCTAGTGAGTGTTTTTTTTTTTATACAACGATGGCAACTGCAATATGAAAAATACAACACTGCTCCCTAACAAATATCTAAGAACTCTCATTTTTGTCCATTAACACTGTTATAATATTGTCTATAGGTGATGAACATTAGATAATTGTGGAGAAAAAAAGAAAGACAAATATCAGTAAAATGTGCCTGCTGTTTGCATGGCATTTGTATTTCCTGATATACCACAAGAGACTCAGAATCCAATATTATGAATGCATTTTAAACACAGTGACAGTGAGGTATTATATATTATAATTTACCAAATGTAGAAGGAAGTGGCAGAATATTCAGATGCCGTTGTCGGCAGGAGCAGATGGCGATCATGTTGACGCTCTCTAGAATGTTCTCACTCACCATAAGGAGGCCTTTGTAGGCATAGACAATCCCCAGCCAAATGGTCATGTGCGTGTTCTCGCAGTGCTCCAGGAAGGGCCGGATTGAGATGTCTCGTCCCTGAGGATCCGCCTGTGGAGACGCAGTGAGGAAACCAATGAGTGGAAATAATTCTGGCTTTAAAAACACCTTTGTCACTAACAACAATAACACTGAGCCCGGGTTTATTTGCCTTGACTTTAAATGCTTCAATACAAAGGTTGACTTTAAGAATTTATTAAGTACATTTAAATTTAGATTTAAAAGTAAATTTGCAATACTGCATTTGCGCTGAGTACCAATAATGAGGCTATAAATACATTATGGGAACTTGTATCATTTGATCTCCCATGGGAGACCAACCTTAATGGACTTTCACAGAGATAGTAAAAATAATATAGTCACATCTACAGGATACCACTTGAATGTTATTGATGAACAATAACTCTTTATGGGTCAGGCATCAATTACTTGATAATGATCGAGATATTTACAGTCCTGATATTCAAAGCAGGTCAGGACTGGACTCTTGAAGGAGTCCGGCGAAAGAGAGAAGACCTCAACTGAGTTCCCCTCAATGTGCTGGCTCTAAAAGTAGCCAAGCTCTAACCCACTTTCTTGCTGCCCCAGTTTGGAAAACCTTAAGCTTGCCATGCAACAAACCCGGACACAAAGATAGACAGGGATCCAACCTCTATCCCTAAAAAACGCATCCCTAAGTCTTGCCGATTCTTCCCAGTTTAGTCACAGAGCGTAACACCCGCGGCGTAACACCCGCCTCTTGTGAGGCTCTATCTGCGTGATTTCAGCTTGGCATTAAGGAGTTCACCGCTCAGAAGACATCTTCACAAAGTGACGGTGCGAGAAAACTGGGCCAGCCCATGCAAGAAGCTCTATTTATAAAAGATACATTCCATGATGCGATGAATCCTAGAAGTCAAACTGTAGGACAATTTTTAAACAGATCAAAGAGGAAAAGCTGATGACAGACCTCTTGAAGTCTGAGAAGTAGTATACTAGAGATGTTTATGGGAAAATTGTTGATGTGATGTTAAGGAGCTTCTACAATAGCAACAAAAGAAACAGAATAAAGTAATGAAATAACTTACAGAATGTCTGCCTATTAGGCTATTTTAACATCAAAACTTAAAATCAAATAATATTATTTCCCTACACAAAATTGCTTTTACTTCAACATTCAAGTGTTCCATCTGGCCTCAGAAACCCACAACTAAAAAGATCAAACTTGCTTAAGAAATGCTTATTTCCAACTGCACAACAACAAGACCTCCGCTTTTAGCATAGCTTGAGCTGTAGTTAGTCGAGCTGTGTGATGTTGCCAGGCAACAGTTGGTGGGTTGGGCTTAAAGAGAGTGCTGTGCGCTCTGTTATTTCTCACTGCATTAGGCGTCTAATGTAATTGTTCAGTGGAAGCTGGAAGGATGTGTGACTGACAGAGTGTCTGTGGAGAGACGGAGACAAGAGGGACACAGTTAGCTCTGGAAACAGACAGACATTAAGTGTGTATTAGTACACAGCGGCAGGTTTGCACACATGGTGGGGGAACAGGATGGACAGCATACGGAAAACCCTAAATAAACATAAAAATATAAATATAAATATAAATAACTAGTAAAAATGATCCTGAATGGTGACTGGTTGATATACGTGATATACACTACTAGTCAGTAAGATTTTTTTTGCCTTCTGTTCACCAAGGCTGCACTTTTTTGACTAAAAAAATGTTGGAAATATCACACACACACACACACACACACACATGTTGTGTTTCCATGTTTTCAATATTGTGAAATATTACTGCAATTTCTAATATGTTTCCTATTTTAATATACTATAAAATATAATGTATTTCTATAACGCAGCGCTGAATTTTCATCAGCCATTATTCCAGTCTTCAGTGTCACATGATCCTTCAGAAATCATTCTATGCTGATTTATTATCAGTGTTGAAACTGTTGTGCTGCTTAATATTTTGTGATACATTTTTCTTTGATTCTTTGATGAATAAAAAGTTAAAAAGAACAGCATTTATTCAGAATAGTAAGTCTTTACTATTACTTTTTATCCATTAACACATCCTTCCTTAAAGTATTAATTTCTTAAAAAACTTCTTAAAAAAATGACTGACCCCAAACTTTGGAATAGTACTGTATATTGTAACACAAAATTTCTATTTTGAATAAACACTGTTCTCTTTAACTTTTTATTTATCAAGGAATCTCAATTATAAATCAGCATATTAGAATGATTTCTGGAGGATCATGTGATATTGAAGACTGGAGTAATGATGCTGAAAATTCAGTCTTGTTTCACATGAATAGATTATATTTTAAAGTACATTAAAATAGAAAACTGTTATTTTAAATTGCAATAATTTTTCACAAAATTACATTTTTTTCTCTGTATTTTTGATTAAATAGATACAGCCTTGATGAGCATAACTTCTTTAAAAAACATAAAAAATATTACTTTTGAACGGAATATATATTCAGTTGAAAATTACTGTACTGCTTAGTGAAATATGGATATTTTGTATTTATTTAAAAAAACGTGTTGACATTTTTTATTCATTTAAAAAGAAAATCATTTTTTATGAATAGAAAGTACAAAAGAAGGGCATTTATTTCAAATAGAAATCTTTTGTGACATTAAAAGGGTCTTTACAGTAATTTTTTAACAGGGTAATACGTCAGTGCTGAATTGCTTATTTGCTTAATGCATTAAAGTACATGGTGTGATTGAGTTCTGACGGTGCAACAAAAATGTCCCATGTATCTTGATCTGAGTTTGAAAAAATAAGGAAAAAGCCAATATACAGTCTGTCAGTCAAAGTGGAGGATAAACTCCAATTCAGTGGCTGTCTGGGGCTAAAGCCATGCTTGTTATTTTCTAACAAGAGAGCAGAATCAACCTAAAATGACAGGGAGAGTGACAGAAAGAAAGAGAGAGAGAGAGTCGGAGACTTCAGGGTAGTTTGCTTCCATGAGCATATATTTTATTCCATTGGGAGTTTAGTAGAGCATGAATGAGATTTCTATTATCTAGCCTCTTTCTAAGACCTTTGATTTTGAAATAAGCTCTTGTTTAAGGGAAATGATAGCTATAATCCTCATTTGGACGGGTCAGTCACCCTCCTGTACATCTGTTTCTCTTTGACATGGCTTCTTGTGACCACAATCTCTTATCTGTAGTAATCCTTTTACATTACGTCCTGTGATCTCTTGGCGGCTGCGTGCCACTGCTTAAATGTACTATGAAGAGGCAGATATTGTTCAATGGAGCTGAGAGTTAGAAGTTAAGTCAATTATTCAGCCATCTAATCTTAAGGTCAACTTGAGCGATACTTCACTGACCTAATCCCACAGCAAAGCCATAACACACATCAAGGAACAAAGTTTAGCACCATGGTTCAAAACCAACACTCGCCAAGTAAAAATTGGCTTTGGTCAGTAAATACCACAGAGTTACTTGCCAGTTGGCCAGAACTGAAACAAAGTACATTACTTAAATTGACAACATGACTTCATCAAAGCTGCATTTATTTGATCAATAAAAACAGTAATATTATAAAAAATATATAATTATGATTAAAAAAATGTTTTCTATTTTAGTAAATTGTAAAATGTAATTTATTCCTGTCACACAATCCTTCAGAAATCATTCTACACTGTTAAAAAAAAATCTACTGGTAATTTTTTTTGCCATATCCATTAATTTTACAGACATTCAGTTAACCCTAAAACATAATGCAAGGCAAAATTCAAAATACAGGTAAAACACCTGTATAATCAATATGATTTTTACAGTACAATATGCTGATTTGCGGCACAAGAAACATTTGTTATTATAAATGCTGAGAATATGAATAGATGAATAGAAAGATTTTTTTTTTTTTAGAATATTTTTTTAGATGTATTGATCAATTATATTATAATTATATTATATAATTTATTGATTAATTAATTATTGCGGAACAAAAGCACTAACTCCTTTCTTTAAAAAATTATAAATATATTTTTGAATATAAAAATATCTTTTTTATACAAATAATGCAAAATACACTTCCATGACTGGCAAAAGTATATTTTGGTCCATGTTTAGCACTTTCCTGTTTACTGGCTGAAGGCAAGAGCATCTCTGTGTGGCTCCTCCAGGGTCACATCTACCTGCTCCAGTTTGAGGATGAACCTGCAGCTGCACGCTGAGGCTCTGCAGATCTGTCTCCCTCTGGTGTGTGCTTATTTTTGGAGTCCACCGCTCTAAACTCCACTTCAAATGTGGTGACTTCAAAGTGGCCCTGCTGCAGTCCCTGCAGCTGAGCCTGGGAGCTGCAATCACTGATTCATTACGGGCTAAATGCATCATTAGACCAGGAATCTAACCCCGAACATCACACGCATTTAAATGTGCAAATGAGAATGTGCAGCGCCGTGTTTCAGATTGCCTTTGTTATTGCAGCCTAAAATGCTTTTTATTGACATCATTCTTTAATCTAATGCTCCGGAATATCTCGGTTTTAATCACAACTCCCATCTGCTCGCTCTCTGCGAGTCTCCGATGAAAATGACTTTCGCTATGTTGCCGTCACATGACTGCTGTACAGCGCACCCTTTGCCCTACACAAACACGATCACTTATGAACATGCAGCTAATTTGCGAATAACAACCTTCATAAATGGGGTTCGAGTGCTCACTGTCAAACGTTATTAGAGCTCACGCATGCATGGGCAAACATTTGAATCTGGTGACTACTGGGATTATACTGAGGTATTCATGCAGATGCGCTCTCAGAATTACAGTCACGGACACACAAACTCTCGCGTGCACTCACACACTCGCCATAACTCTTACAGCTTGTTTTCTTTTCTGAGGGACAATCAAGATTTGTGACTCGGGTCATTTATACATCCTTGTTGAGTCAAGGACACCGAGAGGTCCCGCACACAATAAGCCATCAGTCCTGATAACTCATTAGGACCACTGTTTTTTCCTCCATGAGGGCAGGCATGGCAAACTGTGAGTGATGGAGGACGGCTGCTCTCCATCATGGTGCACTCTGCTGCCCTCATGATTACTAAAGCCACATGCACCTTTCTGTGCCGTGGACATAAGGGTACGGAAAAGAGTAGATGGGTGTTTGTTTGACTGGGGGCACTTTTGGCACTGTGGATCTGGTTAGAAAATGAAAAACACTCTTAAAACACACCTTCACACTCTCACTTGCTGTCTAAAAATGTCTATCAGTGTTTATAAATACACCACAAATCATGAAAATCATAAATATTTCCACCACATCTCATATCTCGTGTTCACATTCTGTGATGGAAATGACCGTAGTGGAAATCATATTTGAAAGATTTCTGAAATAAAATGGCTGACTTGTTTCCATAGCATTTCAAATAGCATAGCACATTATGTCTTCATTCATAGCATTTTATGCATCCTAGATACACATTGAAGATACTATTTTCAATCTTTTTGCATAATTTCACAAAATAGATGGAAAATGGTATTCAATGTAAAATATATAAAACATAATAGTGGTATTCACCTTGGGTTTCCTGTTTTCATTCCACATCACATTCAATACTTCATCTCAAGCTCTTTACCTTTGGTAAACTTTTGAAAAACTTTATTAGGGCCAAAACTGTTGGTCATTATGGAAATGACACCACATCCAAAATGCTGTTGTCATTTTTTGCGTAAAATTTGTATTAATTATCAAAATGGCTTAACCGTCATTGAATTTTGTTGCCGCTGATAGCCTCGTGGGCAGTGCACCGACATGTAGCGCTGTTGCGCTTCGGGCATCCCGAGTTCGAGTTCCGGCTTGTGGACCTTTTCCGATCCCATCCCCTCTCTCTTCCATTTCACTTTCTGTCTAACTACTGTCCTATCAAAATAAAAATGCCAAAAATAAATCTTAAAAAAACATAATTGAAACTTGTTTATGTATAATTTTTTTTTTTTAATGTAATTACGTAAATGTAATGTTTTTGTGAATTTTTAATATTGAACACTGGGTCTGGGCTGAGGGAAAACAATAAAATATATAAACAGAGTGAGTGCAGGCAGGTAAATTGGGACACTTTGCAATTGAAATGACTGAAAAAAGTGTCTCAATTATCCTGAATTAAACCCTACATAAAATGCATTTGAAAAGTAGAAATGAAAAGAGATGAAGTCATGATAAGATATTTGTTCACACTTTATTTTAAATTGCAGTTCTCACTATTAACTAACAATCAACTACATCTTTTGCCTCAATAAACTCCAAATTACTGCTTATTTATAGTTAGTAAGGTAGTTGTTAAGTTTAGGTATTGGGTAAGATTAAGAATGCATAATATGGTTATGCAGAATATGTGCTTTATAATAAGAAACTAGTTAACAGTGAGAATTGGTCCCTATATATAGAAAATATGGACAAACCCAGCGATTGGGTTGTTTTCAACCAACAGTTGGGTTAAATGGGCAGTAACCCAACTGCTGGGTCAAAACAACCCAATCGCTGGGTTTGTCCATATTTTACCCAGCGCTGGGTTGTATTTAACACAGCATTTTTTAGAGAGTGTTACCAGAGATGTTGACATAACCATCATATAACAAAAAGAAAAAAAAAACATCAACATCGACCCTGGGACTTGACAGTGTCTGCAGCTGAAGAAACATCCATATACTTACTAAGAAAAATATCCTGACCACCCTTCCAGTGAAATTTATTGAAGTGCTCTTTGAACCTATCGGTGAAACGGTAAGTTCAAAATGGGCGGCAATAATCCACTGCATCTGAGGTCTGAACTGACCCAGTGTACTTTACATTAAACAAACTGCCAGCACACTTCAAACACTGTCTGATCTAATCCTCACGGTGAAGTCCCACTTGTGGCTCATTCACTTTATCATTCCCGGGATCATCCGCACCTCATTTTCTCTTGTTCTCGGTTTACCTCGGCTCCATTGACTCCATTGAGGTGCACATCCTGTCCAGGATATTACCCCTTGCGTTAACATTAATTAAACATGATTATAAAGCTCTGAGTGAACGTGATATCTTTTGATGGTATTAATTTTGTACAAGATACAGAATGATGTTCCTGGTTGTAATAACAAATTTGTCCATTATTATGTGCATAAGCTGCTGTCAAGATCAGTTAGGCTGGTCCTGCTGGAGTTGAATTTAATATGAAATTTAGTTTTATGAAAGTTAAGCAAAAACTTGATTCAAAAAAAGCTATACTTGCAGCAGTGAGACAAAACTCTCGCTTTTTTCTCCTTTTCTGTCTTTGGCAGACTCAAACATGCACGCACACATCATATCCCTGCCGTTGCTAGCTGAGAGCGCAGTAATTGAGTCCTTGGAGGCTTGGTTTCTATGAGAGGCCTGTGTTGTGATGTGTACTGGGCTGTATTGTGCAGACTATAGAAAGTAAAGACGGGCTGCTTAATAGCAGGAAACTTATGCTCTACAGCATTCGACTGATAAGGTCACTGGTCAATAAATAACATTTCTCAAATACTGTTTTAGGGCAAATGGAACAAGCTAAATCAAGTCACGATGTGTTTTATGAATATTTTAAATGATTTTGATCCTACTCGAAAGGGACACACTATACAAAGTATAGGCCTACATTTAAATATCACTTATTGTTAGACGGGCCCACAAAGGTCCTAACTAAAATAGATATATATTGTAAATATCTGGTTGCTCTGTAATTTTTGTTTCTCTCCATCCACAACTTACAATTACCATGTTAACACCTGTCATAACATGAGTAGTCTATGTAATGCTTTCTTCTTGTCTTCAGGGCCAGGTCACCTGAGATGCAGGCCCTCATGCAGGTAAACGCTGCTAAGTGTGATCATGTGACTCTGGCTCTTTCATTTGTCTGTTCTCCTAGGCAACTCTGAAGCTCGTGAGCTGCATGACAACTGTGAAGAGTGATATGATACAGATATGTAGGGTTTCTTTGGACCTTAACAACTTGCTGCTAGATCAAGAGCACAGCAAATGAGCACAAACATAGACAACTATGAAACAACGGTACAACGATAGAACGACAAACAGACAGATAGATAGATGAATGGTACAATGATAGAACGATAGATAGAACGGTAGATAGATAGATAGATAGATAGATAGATATGTATCGAGTTTAAATAATGTTAGTTTAATTCATGCATAAATTGGGAAAACTCACCATTGGTTGTTGCACTGCTTGCAATCACATTAATTATATTAGGGGGCGGTGCTATGTATCGGCAGCAGTTTCATGAAGCCTCGCTGCTGGTAAGCTGCTTTGATGATCGCTCTGTCTTATTAACTAAGTTTGGATTGTTTTCGAGCACAAAGATTAACTTTTATGCTACACAAAAGAGTATTATTTTTGTCTGTCAGCTCCTAGTTCTGTTAGTAGAGTCAAATATGTGTTATTTGTGACGATAAAGTGTGTGTATTAGCCTGCTTGTAAACTCTGAACCTCTGTTTATTTCATTTAAGACTGTCATGCGTCATCATTGAGCTGCAATCTAACCAACCTATGGTCCTGTTTGTCCCAGGTATGTGTTTTATTCAGTTTTTGTCGTGTTCTGTGTGTAAATCGTTAGCCGCTAGCATTAGCACACGCGCACGTGCTGAACTATGTGTTGCATCATTCGAGAGTTGCGTTTTCCGGTTCTTTCTTTTATACTAAAATATGTAAAATATTGGTCACTTGAGTTTACAGTTTCACTGCATTAACGTGATTTAATGAGAATTGAGAAGAAAAGGTACAGTTTTATATTTTATTTTCTCTTATGTATGTTTTATTCAGATTTATGTCCACTATATGAACACATTCACTCAGAGAAAATGTAATCGGCAGCAGTTTCATGAAGCCTCTCTGCTGACTGTCATGCGTCATCATTGAGCTGCAATCTAACCAACCTATGGTCCTGTTTGTCCCAGTTGTGTCTGGGTGTCCCACCCGACTCACAGCGTTCATCATTCCACCATCATCAACACAGTCACAGATATAGATAGATAGACAGACAGACAGACAGACAGACAGACAGGCAGGCAGGCAGGCAGGCAGACAGACAAGTTAAATAGATAGACAGACAGACAGACAGACAGACAGACAGAAAATAAATAGACAGACAGACAGACGCACAGACAGAAAATAAACAGACAGACAGACACAGACGCACAGACATGCAGAAGATAAATAGACAGACAGACAGACAGACAGACAGACACACAGACAGAAAATAAACATAGACAGACAGACAGACAGACAGAGGCAGGCAGACAGATGGATCTGCAGTATGATGTACGATGGATAGACAGATCTGCCTTAGAACAGAAGGAACATGACTGATCTAACTGAGTATATCAGACTAATATGATCAAAGTCTGAATAAAACCACCCATAACAGAAAAATCCATCACTGTTCACTGTAAATTACACAAGCTGTCAACGCTCCTTAACGCAGTCAAACAACAGAAACTCATGGACGTCAGGGGATGGCACAAGCTTCTGATATTCTCCTGTAGCCCATTAGGCTGGATTATGTGCCAGTGAAATTCACTGGCTTCAGGACTATTGATGCACTGCCACACCAAACTGCTCTTTTCTGCCTACTGCACATTGTCAGGATGTGGACGACTCTTGGTTTTTGTTCCCTAGCTCATCTCACTGCCAAATTGAATTACTGTGGTTGTAGGTGGCCATTTGAGCCAAATACTTTGCACTGAGTTCAGAGAGACTGGAAGATAAAAAACAAAAGAGGATACACACTTGGCTTCTGCCCCATTGCATTTGGAAGCATTTTCAAATAGGAGCAGCCCATTCGCATTTCTCTGAGCGGCAGCCACGCTCCCCTCCCATCGGCCCACTTCAGACGAGCCGAGAGGCCAGCAATCTGTTTCTTTAACTAAGAGGAACAGGCAAAGGGAAATGCTTTTGGAAGGACCGTTTCTTTTGCATTCTGATGAATCGCATAAATCTCGGAGTAAGAAGACAGAAATGTGATGTAGTAGAACATCATGAAGAGGAACAGACAGTGTTTTTGCAGTTAGACAGATTGTGAACATTGTGAACATCTCAACCTATCAAAAAAGAACAAGTTCTCGAGGACATTTTGACACTTGAGTTTTAAATTTATCTACTCAGCGTGTGTGCACAAGAAAGAGAATGAGAGAAAAATACAGCCAAAGAGAGATCTTAGCCTGACAAATGACTTAATGATTAATAGTATGGAACTCTATGAATTTGTTTCCATGGATACAAACGAGCAGCTCAGTTCTGAGTCTGTTGGAATATTCTGCTCAACGTTGATAATGGGTCTCGTCTCTCCTAGCTTCACTTCTTATGATACATCAAACTGCACAGCCAGCCAATGAAATAATCCCGGAGTCACGCTCTGCACATGCAATTATGCATATGACGAGATGTCTTCTCGTTTTACACTCTTTCCTTTCACTCACACTTCATTTGCATTGATGTTAGTCATGCTGCCGCCCGTACCATTTGACTTCAGATCTGTGGCGTATGTACTAAATGTGTATGCGTGCATGTACCTGTCAGGTTTTGC
>NW_015554131.1:644010-644429 GCF_001515605.1 Sinocyclocheilus anshuiensis
TGTGTGTGTGTGTGTGTGTGTGTGTGTGTGTGTGCGCAGGGGGTACTGATGGCCACCTGACTCTCTGCTGGACGCTCTCCAGGCTGTGGGCTGGCAAGGTGTCAGAGGGTGCAGTTGAAAACGAAAGAGGGGGGCTCGGCTCCATCCGGCTGGCAGGCAGGCTGTCTTACTGTCAGATGGTCAGAGCTGGTTTGTTATCGGGTCTCAGCTGCTCAGACTGGAAACAGTGTCAGTCGGCAGGCCGGTGCCACAGGACCGTGCCACAGGCGGTCGTCAGCCATCAGGGGCGCTAGAGAGGTTGAGTTTAAAGGGGTCATGTGATGCTTTTTTAAAGATCATTATTTTGTGTATTTGGTGTAACAGAATATGTTGACATGCTTTAATGTTCAAAAAACACATTATTTTTCAAATACTGTACA
>NW_015554131.1:644439-647947 GCF_001515605.1 Sinocyclocheilus anshuiensis
ATCAGCTTGTAACACTCCAAAGAGAAAGGAAAACTTGAAATCGCATCATATGACCCCTTTAAAAGCATTCGCATACCGAGAAAATGTTCTGTAACACTGACAACGTCTGAGATCAATTTGATTCTGTTGCTTCTATTGCATTATTTAATAAATATTTTTTTTATTGCTAAATATATTATCTGCATACTGATTAAGGTGAAAAGTTGGAATTAACATGAAATTCAGAATGTCTTGTAAGTATTTCGTGCATCCCCTTGTTGGTTTCTGCTTTATTCCTCATTTTATATATATAATCGCTTGACCCAAGTATATATTGCTAAATATTTTTATACCATGTTGTTTTTAGTCATAAGCCCTATCCTAATCATATGTGACCCTGGACCACAAAACCAGTCATAAGGGTCAATTTTTTTAAATTGTTAGGATAGGACAATATTTGGCCGAGATACAACTATTTGAAAATCTGGAATCTGAGGGTGCAAAAAATCTAAATACTGAGAAAATCGCCTTTAAAGTTGTCCAAATTAAGTTCTTAGCAATGCATATTACTAATCAAAAATTAAGTTTTGATATATTTATGGTAGGAAATTTACAAAATATCTTCATGGAACATGATCTTTACTTAATATCCTAATGATTTTTGTCATAAAATAAAAATCTACAATTTTGACCCATACAATGTTTTTTTTGGCTATTGCTAAAAATATACCCAAGCGACTTAAGACTGGTTTTGTGCTCCAGGGTCACATATCGTAATTAATATTACTCAGTACTTCAATGTATAATTACACTGTAACAAGGACACCTTAAAAAAAAGTGTAACCCCCCCCCAAATTCCTTCCAAATAAACCTGTTTTTATAAAGATAAAAACCATCAGATTTTCAACATGGTCTCAGACTTTCAGACCCCACTGAATCTCACTCCCACAGCAAGCATTGCATAAATTATCTAACAATTTCTCTCAAAGACGAATCTAAAAAAAAATCCACTCATTTGGAGTCGTGCGGTAATGATGGACCACCTGCAGCCCGTCACATCGATCCAGTCCCTCAGATCGAGCTGCAGCACCTGCCTCTCATATCGGCCAAATGACACATTTCATTCTCACGGAGACTCAAGTCTTATGAGAGTAATGAAGAGCTGTTTGTGGCTGAGTTATCTGGCTCGGTAGGTCTGTGCGGTGCCAGCGCTATCGACCCACGCTTCAAATCAGCCTCTCTTTCACACACAGAACCATTTTGGGGGTGTGAGCTTCAACACACAGCTTCATATTACGGTTGGAGAGAGAGAAACTGCGCTACAGGGTGTAATACTCAGTGTGTGCATGTTGTGTAAGAAGTTTGTTCTGTATAATCATTTTTAGGGCTAATAAAACACAAATATAGCTTGTGCTCACATCCAGCTAAAAGACAATGTTGGAAAACAAGCCCATCAAATAGGTTAATCAAAAAAGCTGTTCCTGCAAGTGGATGTGAATGGCGCCAGTCAGGATTTTTAAAAATACATGCGGTCTCCAAGCTAATTCATCATGAAATCTTAACGAGAGCAGACATCACACACAAAGTAGAATCAGCAAATAGAGGAAAAACTCTGAACCTCATCCTTAATGCTTATACTGTCACCAAAAAATTGATTTTTAAAAAGATCAAAATATTTAATCTGTTCTGAACCTGTATGACTTTCCTTCTTCTGCATAATACAAAGGAAGACATTTTAAAAAATGGCTCAGTGTTTTTTTTTTTCATATAATGAAAATCAGTTTGGTCCAAAAAACATAAGAAAGTCAAATTTGGAACAACATGATGATGAATACATGAAGACAGACTTTTATTTGTGGGTGAACTATTCCTTTGCATAAGATACTGATATAAATGATGTTGATGTTGCACAGTTTGCCAAAGCTTTTACCAAAGATCACACTGGGGTCATACAATCTGACAAGCTACAATCGCAAAGGACCGGAAAACTTGCACCGTGAGCAGCACTATCAGATCTGGATCCCAAAAGGAACGAAACCCATTGCGGAGTATAAATTCATTACAGCTGGTCTGATTGCAGGCCAAGTCTGTCGAGATCTCAGAGCTGATGAGAGCAGGAGGAGGAATGGGCAGACAGTCTGTGATTGCATAAGAGAGCAGTCTGATAAAGAGAAAATACACTCTTTAACACTGAACCTCTAGCGTTCTAGTCTATGTATTATATGATTTCAATCGTCATTGCAAAAGCAACCAAATTCAAATTGCCCATTCAGCCACTCTAGATAAGGATGGGCCATATCGAGATTGCAGTGTGGAAAAAATTACAGTCAGAATCAATACTTGTCAAGCTCTGATGTGATCATTACAGTGTGTGTGGGTGCTATGGGACCATTCTCTCCATCTAGCTCCTGATCATGTCCATGATTAGAAAAAAATGACCAAAACTGACTATATATCAGAATAAAATTTGATCTTTCCCTGCTATAATGTGTGGTTCTCCACAACACATCTGTCCTTCCATGAGTCATTTATTGCCCAACTGGAGCAAAGTTAAAGAACCACACACAACACCACTGCTCATCCACACCAGCAGAGGGCGAGACTCAAACACATGACAATTAAAACATGCAGCTGGTCATTACCACAGAAATAAGATAAGCAGTCAAACTGAGTTGTGTCCCAAATTATGCACTATACACTACTTATGCACTATGTACTCAACCGTGTAGTGTATGAAATTTATAAGGTCATTTTGTCATGCATCATCTGAGTCTGATAGCCCCTCCCCCTCCAATACATAATTAAAGGGGTCCTATTATGCTTTTTCACTTTTTCAACATTAGTTAGTCTGTAATGTTGCTGTTTGAGCATAAAAAATATCTGCAAAGTTACAAAGCTCAAAGTCCACTTCAAAAGGAGATATTTTATTTAACAGAAATCACTTTTCAAAAACTACAACGAATGACTCGTTTGGACTACAATGCATATTTTCCGGGATTTGTGATATCACAAATACTGACGAATGGGACGAGACCTGGTTGAGCTGCACTAGAGAAGGCAACGAGTGTTATCACTACATCGGAGACACGCTAGCTTTCCCAAGGCCGACGAACTTAGAGTGGTTACAATCATTTGGGTTTAAAGGTCCCATATTGTACACCTTTCTGGAGTTTTATTTTAGGTTTTGATGTCCTTAAGAATATATATTTGCGGTATAAGTACCAAAAACCATCTCAATATATTTTTACAGCTCCTCTCTCAGGAGCTATGCTGAGAACAGGTCGATTTTGGCCTGTCTAATTAATATTCACGGACCTCTCTTCTGATTGGCCTGTTGTTTCTGAGTGACGCATGGTCAGGCCAACCACAGGTAACTAGGGTCAGCGACGTCACAGCGCTAGCTGGAGGCAGCAAAACAAAGGGGAAACTGGAGGCGGCCCATTCAAACCAGCGCAGATTCGGCTACATAAGGAGCTTAAAATATCATCTTGTTGTGATGTTGGGTGCCAGAATCGACGTAATACAGCCT
>NW_015554131.1:648004-658313 GCF_001515605.1 Sinocyclocheilus anshuiensis
TTGTGATTAATTGTGGCTGGAACAATAATGTAGCTGTTAAAATAGTTGCCTGCTGAAACTGAAATGTATATACATCTACATCGTGACTAGATAGACACGGTGAGTTTGTCTTTACTGTACACGTTAGATGTGATCCACCTCATAGTTACAATCCTGTCAGATCGTCCATCCTTTGAGTGAGAGTGTAACATTACAGGTCGGCCGATCTGGTTTAGTGGTTAAAGTTAACCTTTCCGACATGTTTCCGTGTTGTCCTTGCTCAGCAAAAGCATGGACACGATGTTGTCTGGGGGTTTGGCAAAAGGAGAGTGGGACTGTGGGCGGTGCTCGGGGTGGTGACTGAAGGCGGTGACTGTGCAGTTCTGACGTCAACTTTTTACGGAAGTCACAACGGTTCGTGAAAAATAGCTAGAACTTTAAGCAGGCTGTGAGCATTTTACTGTGGACTGACTGTTTTGAAACTTTTATAGTAGTTAAATAGCCCCTAGACCTCAGTAATCATGAAAAAAGCCAGGAAATTTCAGTTTTGACAATATGGGACCTTTAAATCACGCTCAAATTGATTTGGACAATATTTACACTGAAGCTTGCAGGCGGTTATGGTAAGGGGCATGACATTTCCCGACCAGGCGCTGAGTGGTGCCAATCACAACACACACTGGCCCAGCTAACCCATCAAAGCACATTTCTTATTTCAGAAGGCGGGCCTTCATTTGATACAGGAACTATTCGAGCCGTTCATGCCAGACTGGGGAGAGAGGTGTTGTAATAATGTAAAATATGTGAAAAATAATGTGTTTTTCGAACAACCTAGTATGAAAGCCTGTTCTAGTACAACCCCAAAACAAAATCCAGACTTTGTAAAAGAGGACCCCTTTAAAGCTGCGACAGCTGAGTGCATGAAGTGTTCAACATTCCACACTTTAATTTTTCAGATAATTGATTAGTTCACTTCCAGAATAAAAATTTCCTGATAATTTACTCACCCCCATGCCGTCCAATATGTTCATGTCTTGCTTTCTTCAGTCGAAAAGAAATTACGCTTTTTGAGGAAAACATTCCAGGATTATAAGGGATTATAAGGGACTTCAATGGAAGCAGTTTCAATTTAGCTTCAAAGGGCTCTACATGATCCCAGCCAAGGAATAAGAGTCTTATCTGGCAAAACAATCGGTCATTTTCTAAAAAAATAAAAAAATAAATAAAAATGTATATATATTTTAACCACAAATGCTCGTCTTGCACTAGCTCGACTTCACGCATTACATAGACACGTTGGAAAGGTAGGCGGAAGTACTGACGTAGGCGGAAGTACTGACCCAGTGTTTAAAAGTGAATGTGCAAAGAAAGTCAAACTCCCTTTAAAAAAGGAAAAACAATGAATTCTGACAATTTTAAAGTTGGAGGAGAAAATGAGATGGAGTTTTTTCGCCCCTTACCCTACCTAGTTGAACCGGAGTACACTGATGAAGAACTAACCACACGTGACCTTTCCAACGTGATTACGCAATGCGTTAAGTCGCGCATGCGCATTGCAAAGCTAGTACAAGACAAGCATTTGTGGTTAAAAAGTATATACATTTGAATTTTTTTAAAGAAAATGACTGATCGTTTCACTAAATAAGACACTTATTCCTCGGCTTGGATCGTGTAGAGCCCTTTGAAGCTGCACTGAAACTGCAATTTGGACCTTCAACCCGTTAGCCACCACTGAAGTCCACTATATGGATAAAAATCCTGGAATGTTTTCCTCAAACACCTTTATTTCTTTTTGACTGAAGAAAGAAAGACATGAACATCTTGGATGACATGAGGGTGAGTAAATTATCAGGAAATATTTATTCTGGAAGTGAACTAATCCTTTAAGTGCATCATCCAAGTATTTAAAGTGCACTTTTGAAATTTTTAGTGTGAACACACTACTCACACTATTTAGACTACAATATAGAAATATAGAAAACAATATAGAATAGTACACAAGTAAACAAATTGGGACGCACCTTTGATCTATTGCTGATAATACTCCTTTTCTACTGCTATTTTTACTGTGGATGTTCAATTCAATGGCTGTAACAAGGCTGGTTACCAGATAATTAAAAAAAAAAATGTAATAGAGATATCCTTTGAAATTTAAAGATTTAAACAAGGATATTGTCTAGTGCACAAATGTCTCAGATGCCACAATATATCCTGGGGTTTGAATGCAGTCAAATTCTGCTGCGCCACTTTGAGAAAGACCTCAATAAAAACAGTTTGGTGCCAAGTGTTAACTACCCCATTAAGGATTTCTGTTTGGTTGTTAAGCAACATGTATACCTTATTTTAATGTAAGAATAGGTCCAACTATTTTTTACAGTGCAAGACTTCCGGTGTCAGCCGCTTTAACCCTAACCCTTAACCCTAGCTGTGCAAAAACAGTATGTTATGCTTCTTGAGGTTGCAAACTGGCATTTGTTATCATATTTTAATTATCATAATCATAAACACACTGGTTTATACAAATTGCCCTCAATTACATGCAAATTGTTTTACCATTTAATCCACTTCTTTAGTCTTTTAGTTATTTATTTCACACGAAGTATTTAGTCATGCACATGCACATTCACAGGAAACAGCGTACTTTCACATTAAATTTTTTTTTTTTAGAAAGGTTGTGTGGATCAAACTGGCAAGACAAATATTTTGTAAATACAGAATCACATACATTATACATACAAAGATGCAAGTGGCTGTCTCATAAAAACCTGTTACCTGGGTTACAATATGTTATTAATAGGTGTTTGCTTCAGAGGCCCTTTGAAGCCCTTTGATGTGGCCTTATTCTGGCCCCATGGAGCTGTGCATGTGAAGGGCATCAGGGGCCACAGACCTCTCTGATGTCTCCTTTGCCCTGCCCCTTGCTTAACACAAACATATCTACCAACACAAAAAGAATTATGCAAGAAAAGACAATGTGGCATTTTAATAAATCATAACAATAGTTCCAAACACCTCTTACATCATGCAAAATCCTAAAAACACAGTCTTTCTTTGTTGTTCTGAAACATTTAGAGAGATACAATATTAATTACAGATTTGGAAGATGAGCAGAGACAAACACTTTCGCTCTCTCTCTCTCTCACACAGGCTCCTGATTGGCCCGTCCCATCGCAGCAGTGTGTTGTGGCATGCAGGTTAATGAATGTGCATATGGCGGTCGGGGGGGGGCTGCGCCTCACTCCACTCCATCTCCCCTCTTTTCCCATTCTTCACATCTCTCCTTCTCCTTTAACATTTCATTTATCTACTTTATTCCCACCCCGCGCAGCTTCGCAGCTCACTCTGTGATCACCTGCTGCGTATCGCCGTTTCACGTGTGAGTGTGTGTGCATCCTGTGAGCAGAAAGCATGTTTGAATTCACAGCTTTCCTAACAAGGGATTTGCCAGGGCGATCACAATAGCGTTATTACTGCCTCCTCATGCAGGAGAGAGCCATAACTGGGGACAAAGGCGGGGTTAAATATGTTCGGCAGACACCTGCGGCGTGGATCGCGGAAGCATGAAATCTCAGGCTAAACATGTCCTGAAGGACGGAGGCTCTGTGCGGGACAGGGCAGGAGGGCGGGGCGAGGAGTGGTGATTAGGAAGGCAGCCGTGCATGAGTGTGTCGAGGAGGATGCGAGGGAGAGAGCAGACTCTTGTACGGACTCCCATGGCCTGCTGCACTAAGTGACTGGTGTAGGGTTTAATAGTGCCATATGGTTTACATCTCCACTCACACCATGTCTTTCCTCCAGTGCTTGTGTGCGTATTGATCCTGAGGGCTCTTTCCTTCCCCTCCACGCTCTTGCTCTCAAATCTCTTGGTTTCCGGACCGCAGAGAGGATGGAGGCCTCCGCAGCAGACTGATGCTGATAAGAGCACGAAGCAGAGGCACTCTGGGCAGAGACGGTAGACGACGTTCCCACCACACTGAGATATCCATCTGTGATGTGCAATGAGTTCGCAGTGATTGCTTTAAGACTAGATTAAATGAAACTGTACAAATATTTAAAGGTGCAGGACGTATTATTTATGGGATAGCTACTGATTGAAATGGGTACTGCAGTCCAAATTCAAAATATTAGAGAGTGTTGTTCCTCTTGCTCCCTCCTTTTCAGATTATACACTCATTCGGGTTGCCAGATTGAGGACACGCAACAGGAACGAGCGCAGGCGACGAGCCTTACACTGTAAGTTGATGAGTTGATTTATCTGCGCTTTAATATTCTTTTGATCACAGAGCTTTTTAGATTCTGTGATCTCTGACCCAATTCGTTTGCTGGCTTCCATGGTTGCAGTACTACGGTGAACCAGTAGTGCATAACACAACAAAATCTCCACAACACAATGGAAACAAGCTGCAACACAACGAAATTAGCACAACACAATCGAAACAAGCCGCAACACAACGAAATTAGCACAACACAAGGGAAACAAGCCGCAACACAACAAAATTAGCACAACACAATAGAAACAAGCCGCCACCATACAATATGCTGTGTTTTCTGACAACTGGCATGTTGAAATCCTATTGGATAAACTGGCAGTGGGCGGAATCACACAGACCAAAACAAAAACAGTCATTCCGACACGGAACATGCACTTAGAATTAGAATAACTCCCAGTAGCATTGTTTTTCGGAGAAACAAGTATGTGAACGTAGCATGTTTCTTAAATATCTGCAAACATGTTGTGGCATTTTTGTGGTTTAATACAGTCAAAAAAATTACATACAGCACCTTTACGCAAAATCCAACTAACAAGAGTGATGTTGTGAATTTCAGCATGTGCCACCAATGAAAATAAAAAATAAAAACAGCTGGAATTCAGTCGTTTTCGTTTAAATATCGCTTGGCGATATGGCTGCGGTAACATTTAGCCTGCCGTTCATAATCATGTCTCTTGCCTGCCAGCATTTGAAAATACTGCAGTTCTGAGTCTGGTCAATAATTTTCAATAAGAACTGTTTAGTAGCAGTTTGAGAAGCGGCTTTTGGGAGAAACTAAATTCAACTGATAAGCGACATCTGTGCTTCTCCACTCTGGATAAGCACAAGCTGCCACTGCACACATCTGAGACTTAAGGCCTCTTAAATGTAATGAACTGTGGGGCACAAAGAAACACACGTTCCCCTCACAGGTGCCAACAGATTATGAGTGTGTCTGAGCAGCAAATTTCCATTTTCTGTTTCTTGGACTGTGCATTGCATAATTAAACTGCATTTTAGTATTTTCTGTAAAAAATGCAAAACCTGCCACCATGATGCTAGGCTGTTCTGAATGCTTGCGTGCTTATGACAAGACTCTTCAACTTCGGTTCTTGAAGGCCACTGTCCAGTAGAGACATTGTATAGGTCCAAAGGATGTTTTGCCTCTTTTATGATCTGCCATATGAAAATCATAAGGTCAAATGCTTTGGAAAGTAATAGCAAAACAAACCACATGATTCAAGTTATCATCTATGTCTGGTGAACAAACGTGAGGCTGAGGCATAGTGTATTAGCAAGCGTTGGCATAGTGTATTTGCCCCACGTTGTGAGGCAAACGTGGATGAGTTCCACGCCAAAGTTTAATACTTAGGGTTAGTGTATAGCGTGCATAGTGTGCAAGTGTATAGTGTATTAGCAAGCACCACTAATAATGGCATTTCAAGAATATCACATCATTTCAAGGCTACCAATTATGAAGCTCGGATTATGGCCACAAATCAGAGCAATAAAACCCCAAGGTCTGCATCCAAGCCCTGTACAAAACCTCTTACCCAGGCTGCCACTTAAAGAAGTGAGGACTGTTTCCAAATCCAAAGCAAATATATTCAGACGATGCAGCAGACAGGATCACAAATCAACCTGACGTCCCATTCATCACCCTGATAGTAGCCAAATAAACCAACACCCACACTTCAACACTACCACTGTTATTCACAATCACATGATGTATGGATGAATACATAAGTGTCTCGTTGCAGCACTGGCCTCAAGGGACAGTGGCCGCCAGCAACTAAGGCGACCGTGAGCAAACACTTCTTTATAAGAGCTGCTGTGACTCAGAGAGGGCAGATCGTATGAGCGCTGCTCTCTGGTTCGTGTCACCAGCTATGTGCGTCATTATGCCCAGGTGGGTTGGCACCCAGCCAGCTCCCCTGCCACCGCCGAGGGTTTAATTAGCTGAGCCTCAAGGCTGTGGAGTCCCGGATGCCTGAGGGGACAGGGGAGGGTGATCTGTGGCACACGCGACAGTGTGACGTTGACCAGCCATGACACCGTCGCTCCGTTCCATCTTGCTCAATAGAATGTATATCCGTAGCAGGTGAGTTAACGGATGAGATCTGCCTCGAGCGCCACCTTTTCCCCACGGGTCGAGGAGAGAAAAGCATCTCCTCAAGGACTCGAGGAGTCAACGCTGCTGTGCACCCGGCATCTGTATGCACCCTGCCACCACACTGCTGATGCAGCAAGAAAGATGTGCACATGAGGGAGCAGAATGAAGCTCACACTGCTGCCCTTGCTTTGCCACTCGCTAATGAACAGCCGGTCCATCTGCCCCATATGCATGTTATCAGAACCCCATGCAATTATTTTAACATTTTGTTTTTAATTAGAAACACACATTTACTCAACACTTCCATAATATTAGTGCTGAAAGACCCACCTGTGACAATCATTTGTATTTAACAGGCCCATAGGCAAAGTTTCATAACGTCACATAAATCTGCACCATAGCAAAATAAACAGTGTTTTCCAAAAGTTGTGAGTTGCAATCTGAATGTGATGATGTAATGTAAAGACAGACTTTTAATGTGCTGACTGCAAAATAAATATGCAGTTATTCATGAATAGATGAGTCAGTTCTTCTAATAAATTACTTGAGTCATATGTTTGAATCAGTCTGAGGAACTCTTTGCTGAATGAACTAACTGAATCCAGCAGAACGGTTATTGAATAACCATAGAAAAGACTCACATGTTATTAGTTTGAATCAGTCTGACGAATCCTTCACTGAATTAACTGACTGAACCCATTAGAACAATTATTGAATTACCATCTGACTCACTTACTGAACTGCAAGTCTTTCAGTCATTTCTGACCTGAAATTAAGCGATTTTGTTCATTTAGTTTGTTCATTATGAAATTGTTAATATTATGTATAGTTTTTTCCAAAATTATTTAAAAATGAATTTTAAAAATAATAAACTATAATTTAATTATTTAATGTTTTGACATGTTACTAAAATTGTATTTTTATGGATAGTGATTAGTGGGGGGATTGGGATGAATTTGGATCCCCAGAATTATGATATTTACTATGATGTTTTGGAAATGCTACAGTATATTAATCTATTAAAGGAATGAAGGAATCTACTTTTTGTGATTTATCTGTGAAACTATGGACACTATACAAGGACTATGGTAATTACTGCCTGCTAAAAACTGCTAAACAGCATGCATGCCCAGTTGCCCACACACACACACACACACACACACACACACACAGAAACATGCATCTGCGCCATGACAATGCTTAAAAACAGCTGTAAGGGAGGCACATGGAAGACACAGAGATATTGCAGCTGTGCGTTTTTCTCTCCATATTTTTTTCTATTACATGCCCTCATGTTCACTCTCTCATTCTCAACACACACACACACACTCACACTCACACACACACCACACACACACACTAATGGATTTTCTTCTTTGTGTGGAGCTGTAGAGCTGAGTGTAACGGATCTGTCTGGAGCCGTGATTGAGAGTGTCTGTTCAAGACCAGAAGAGGGCAAGAGAAGGAGAGACAGACAGAGGCCCTGTCCCAAATGGCACCCTAAACCTTCGCGGTCTTCCTCTGAGTCCACACTTTCGTGACGTAATGCTGCTTTGACTGTCGGGTAGAAGTCTGCTGTGGAGCTCGCCCCGGTGCGGGCTCAGCAGAAGTGCGGATCGAGGGCGCATAACCGCATAACAGCCGCAAAGGGGGCGCTCATGAGCACTCTTCTGAATGCTAAAATAACGAATGGGACACCCTACGGTCTCGTGGACTTAACGGACACGCGCACGCGGTGGCCATTGTAAGTCCGTAAGACCGCAAGTGCACATGAAGAGTTCCATTTGGGACAGGGCCAGAGTAAGGAGTTCACCGTATTCTTCAAGATTGCTGATTTTTTATTTATTTTATTTTTAACATTTTTAGTATGGTAGCAATAAGACAGGAAATGATGGGGAGCCATGAGTACTTGAGACATCTGTATCGTGTCTTGCTGGGTTTTTTTCAGTGTCTCACAGATTGATTATTAAATGCCTTTTACAATAGAACTCCAAACATAAGGCATCATGATTTGTCTTGTGGGAAGATTCACTGTACATTTTAAAGACCATGCATTCTGTTCCATTCTGTTGCATCATGTGTGATCATGAAAGATCATTGTTTTCATGATCACTGGTTCTGCTTTAAAGTGCTTGAGTACTCATGCCAATCTCTAGATAACATTGCAAAAAATCACTTTCTCAGTCAGAATTTTCATCTTATTTTCTACATTCATAAAACAAGAAAATAAGAAGCAAAATTACACTAGATATTCACAGAATTTGTTTTTAAGCATAAACCTCGCTAAAATGAGTTAAAATGACAAAGATTTGTGCTTGAAAGAAAAACTGGGGTAAGAAAAATAAACATAATTCTCTGCAATCTAGTCAGATAAACTTACCATGTTTTAAAAGAAATGTTTCTTGAGTACCACAATGATTTCTGAAGGATCATGTGACACTGAAGACTGAAGTAATTGCTGATGAAAATTCAGCTTTACCATCACAGGAATAAATTAAATTTTTAAATAGAAAACAGTTATTTTAAATTGTAATAATATTTCACAATATTACCGTTTTTACTGTAGTTTTGATCAAATAAATGCAGCCTTGGTGACCATAATAAAGTATGCATTTATCCATTAAATTATACCAAAACTTCTAGGGTGATCTGAGAAAAACTGGACTTCGTTTTGCCATTGAGACATCAGAAGTGGCCAAACTGACCTGAATTCACCCCATTGGCATGTCAGTGCATAATAAATGGGCTTCAGAGAGCTCCAAATCTCTTGAAGTAGCTGCATAAACAATGTCATCTTCAGTGGCAGGGGTCTCAGGCCCTTAACAATCTGTACATCAGATGGCCCTGACAGACAGCGTTCCTTTCTAAGTACAGGAACCCTTGACACCATCTTTAATTTAACAGGCCTCTAATTGGTAAATTGCATCCCCCTCATGCTCAATCAGCAGTCGCATAGCAACAGTGAGCCAAGAGACAGAGTCTGCTTATCCAGACCACATGAATGGAAGAGACAATGGGAAGACAGAATGATTTAAGGGAAATGGAGAAAGAGAGACACTTTCTTGGATCACCAGGAGAAAACTGGGTTTCATAAAGCTTAGCGGTAAGGCCCAAAAACACTTGCATCTAATAGGACCTGTCGCATTAAACACAGAGACACATTCAGGATTATGTTACATATACACTCAATAAACTGCCATCAATCATCTCCCGTCTACTACAACTACTGTATACATCTTTGGCACCATAAGCAGAGCCTTAACCAGCTCCTGCTGAAATGACTGATGGGTACAGCAGACAATATCCATGTCCACATGATCCGGTTGCTCCTGAAAGCAAAGTTCCCTTTCAAGGGAACTTCGAACTGCGTCCTCTAGGGGTCGCTATGGGGAACGCCTCGTCGTGACCCGTGTCTGAAGCATACATTGAAAAAAACACGTTGGGCGGCGACAGCCATGACGTCACTACCGGTGCGACTATAGTATAAATAGGCGCCGGGAGCTGGCAGATATCGGGAAAAAAGAGAGGGGCTTTCTTCTCAATGCTCCGGTTTCGCCTTCCGAACTGTTTGGTACCTCCGTTGAGACGGTGGTCGAGAAGTTCAGGGATTCCACGAAGGTCCAGGTCTGAGCCCGAACAACCCAGGGGTCCTGGCACGTCTCGGTTTGAGGATCAGAGACTGGTGGTGGTTGTGTGTATAATCCATCTGCTAACTTTCTTTGCAATTTTATCAGGAACCTGTGTGTTTCTGTCCTTTTTCTAGGGTAGGTTCTCGGTGAGCACCCCCTCTGTTGGATTCAGAAACCAGGTGCTCGACTTGCAGTGTTTACTTCACTCGCGATATGATGTCCAGTCGGTATGATAGCCTGGTTTCGGCTTCATGCTTCCTGGATCATG
The DNA here is from genome assembly GCF_001515605.1 of Sinocyclocheilus anshuiensis. Classification (NCBI taxonomy): domain Eukaryota; kingdom Metazoa; phylum Chordata; class Actinopteri; order Cypriniformes; family Cyprinidae; genus Sinocyclocheilus; species Sinocyclocheilus anshuiensis. The sequence goes on from NW_015554131.1 coordinate 658,244, forward strand.
CGGCCAGGTCACAGGCTTCTGCGGGAGCCTTCTTGATCATCAGGCCCCCGGCACGGCACTGCAAAATTTC
>NW_015554131.1:658436-668539 GCF_001515605.1 Sinocyclocheilus anshuiensis
ATGTGTTCTCCCGGCGCCTATTTATACTATAGTCGCACCGGTAGTGACGTCATGGCTGTCGCCGGCCAAATTGTTGTTGGCGTTTTTTTCAATGTATGCTTCAGACACGGGTCACGACGAGGCGTTCCCCATAGCAACCCCTAGAGGACGCAGCGTCTCGTTCCCTACTCAGGGAACCATGGTTACATACGTAACCTGAGATGTTTTCCTTGCTGCTCCTCACACATGATCAATGGAGGAGTGAGGTGGGTGGCTTTTCAGCCCTAAATGACCCAGTTTGTTTTGTTGACACGCACACGCACACGCACACACACACACACATACACACACCTCTGCAAATGTCCAAACACATCATACACAAAATGGGCTGAGGAGGACACAAATAGACAGATGGCTTTTTATCCCTGCATTACGAGCTCTACAGAGACATTCTTAAACAAAAGTGAATAAAAGGATGTTGTTCAAGGGTACATAAAACATACAGTGGCTCCCCCACACTACTGATAGCTTTACAGATACATAATGTATGTGGTAACCCATTACGAGTAAAGCAGAAAAAAACATTAAAAAAAAAAATTAAATTAAAAAATAACCTACCTGCCCGAGAGCCCTGACTATCCAAGTAAAAACATTGAGTTGAGTTGATTTTCTTTTCTTTTCTTTTGCTTTTCTTATCCCATTTTTGACATCACATGTCCCCAAATTGATAGTAAAACCTCAAATCCCCAGTATTTTGTCGTATTTTGTAATTTGTCAAATGGACTATTTTAACGATGTCCTTACTACCTTTCTGGGTCTTGAACGTGTCAGTTGCATTGCTGTCTATCAAGGGTCAGAAAGCTCTCGGATTTCATCAAAGATAGAAACAACATGAGGGTGAGTAATTAATGACAGAAGTTTCATTTTTGAGTGAACTATCCCTTTAAATGTCTTACTGAGAATGTTAAAATGCGGTATGGTTTGTGCAATAAATTAAACCACTGGAATTTAAAGGAGAAATCTTTTTTTTTTTTAAATTTATGCATTTGCAAAATCTGATCCATGCATACTGCTGGACCCATGCAGTTCATGTAAGTAAGTAAATAAATAAATACATTTCTTATACATTTTAAATAAATGTAAACAAAAATGAATGGATAAATAACTGAACAATAAAGTTTTTAAAGCTACTTATTTTTACTTTTATACAATTCTAGTATTTGAGGCACTTGATGTTTCATGTAAAACTTCAGAAGTTCAGAAAAGCAAAACCAACCACTGAGACTAACTGATTTAGTGAATATAAGGTCATTATTTCAACATAAATTGACCAGAAGCCAATCAAATGACCCCAAAATGCTAGAATATGTGTGCCTATGCATTGGATCCCCTGTCAACAAAGTGGATCCAGCTGTACAGTCAGAGCGGACCCCAGCACACTCCAGACCTCTATCTAAGCCACTCCATAATGGAAGCACACATAATGGAATATTTCCCGTATTAAAGGTTCCTCTTAAAATAAGCATTTGCACATGAAAAGACCTGGTGACTCATGGCTGTCTGCCTCTCCTCAGTCTGACACAGAGAGTGAGAAAACTGGGATTTGAACACTTCAGACAATTTGACAGACGGCTCACTTTCACTCAGGAAGACTAAGCAGCAAGTGAGCAGCAATAAATGAGAGTGTTCCTGTGTTTTTCTGTCTTCAGAAATCTGGACACACGTGTTATAATTCTTCATCATTTCATCCATCATCATATTTTGATGGATTACTGTTGCCACGATTGATAGAAAATGTACACAAACATCTCTTTTAAATAGTATTCATTCATTACCTTCTACTTTCTACTGGCAGGAATAGCTCACCATTAATTACAGCGGGTAAATAGAGCTGAATTTTGTGAATAAGGTGCTATAATGAACCTAATTTACATAGAAAGCAGGTATGTTTGTGCTAAAAAATATGACAATGACAATTTAAATATTCACAGTGCAGAAATATTTCAGCACTGGTTAACTGTATTGTGGGTGGTAATTGAATAAGAAGTGGGTTTTTGCGCTGGAATATTGCACGCAAAAGTGGCAACTGTTTTGTGAATTAAAAGTAAATTAAAAGAGTAAAAGTATTTTATTTTTTGGATTACGAGAATAGGAGCATATTAATCTACTCTAAGTTTTTGCATTTAGTTTGTTCAAGATACACTGAACATCTTAGACAAATTCTACATACTTTGCATGTCATCAAGTGTGTGTATTTCTAGGTACCCGTCATTACAGCGCCTGTCCAAAGCCTTTCCCTGTATTTTTCTCTTGGGGATCAGCAGTGACAGCGCTGGTTTATGGGTGTCAGAAACCTTGGCTGTTGCCATGGCAATGCCACACTGCAATACTGTGAGCAGGCAGACTGCGCTTGCTGCAGCATCGACACAAGAACAGGAGCGAGAACGGTGAGCGTTGCAGGAGAAACCTGCTGAATGCTAATCAGCCCCTCCACAGTTTGTCCTTCATCAGACCAGAGGAACACTCGGGATCTACATTAACCTGGGCTCACAATCTCTCTCTATTCTAGAACACATACCAATATCTATAAGGGAAGAAAGAAACATTTTGTTTTGTTTGGCAAGCTATTTATGATCTGAAAAGCTAATTTGCTCTGATTCTTCTGTTTGTGGGTAGCTGACAAATAACATATCAATGAACTTTTTTTTTTTTTTACCTCAAAATTTAAGATCAGTTCTACAGCTATTTTGATGCTTCACAGATCTAGAGATTTATGTGATTTGTTAATGTTTTTGAAAGAAGTGTCTTTTGCTCACTGAGGCTGCATTTATTTGATCATAAACCCAGATATTGAAAATAACTGTTTTGTATTTTAATATATTTTAAAATGTAATTTATTCCTGTGATGTGAAAGCTGAATTTTCAGCATCATTACTATTCATTAGTCTTCAGTGTCACATGATCCTTCAGAAATCATTCTAATATGCTGATTTGCTGCTCGAGAAACATTAATTCTTATCATTGATGAAAACAGCTGTGCTGCTTATTTTTTTCAGGATTCTTTGCTGTATTTAGAAAGTTCAAAAGAAGAGCATTTATTTGAAATACAAATAGTAATGTCTTTACTTTCACTTTTAATTCTTTTTTTTTTTTTAAATGATACTTGGCTGTTCACATAAATAGTTTTGAAAAATATGGTGTGAGAGATTATATTTAAAAAGTTCCAATATTACATGTCTTTTTAATTAATAGGAGGTCCTAGAAACTACTATAAAATTATACATGAATTAGAGAACAGGTTGTTTAAAATGGTTCTGGAATAAATAAAGCATGTCACACTGCAGGACACTGCTATACATGTCAACCACCCTCATACACTTTAATAAAGAACAGGTATAAAACTTTAAAAATGCTCTGCAAGTTCTTATTTTTTATAACGGCAGTGCTCTATGTAGGACATATGGCCCAGTTTTTTATTTTACTTTCTACAAAAGTTTGAGTTCTTAATCTGAATCAGAGGGAGCTGAAATGGAGCCTGTTTTCAGCAGAGCAGTTTGTGAATCTCTAAACACAGAAGTTTGCCGTTCACATCAATGCTGTCCGCTGCGCTCAGATCTGTTTACGTTCTTCTGTTTCAAGTTCCTGACAGACTGTCCACTGTAATTGTCTCCAGCCTCACAGACATTACTTAATTTTAAATAAACACATACTCAGTGTCCTGCAGCAGCGAACAATGGTTTATTCCAGAGCCAAAAGTTATGCAGCGATTCTTCAAAATCACATTAGAATTAAAGTTGAGTTGGCACTGACAGAGATTCAACTGTTAACGGGTCGCCAAATAGCTGTGCTGCTGGTTACTAATAGTTGTGCCTACTCAACGCAACAATATCAGGCCACAAATCACTGTCCCCAACAGTCACTGGTAAATACTGGCATCAGACGGCTAACTTTCATTTAAAAGGAATGACTTTTAAACTGTTCATTGCTAAAAATTGCTATCCCTGTGAATGCCACTTAAATGGCTTGCTTTAAGCCAAAATACATGGTCAAATACAACCATTCTCAACCATTTGACCTCTGAGAAATGCTTATGGCCTGAACTAAACTACATATACAGTAGAGGAGGAAGGAGAAGCTCGTCTAAACACCCTAGAGTGATGGAAAAGTTAATGGGCCCTAACACCAATCAATCTGCACTAATCTCCCTGCCAAGAGTTCTCCAGAGAGACAGCGGCCATGATTCCATCGGTGTGACGGCAAAGTCCACTCAGCCACATCGCCTGTTAGTCGCCAGACCTTTTACTCTCTAACACACTAAGTACAGGGATCATACACCTCAGGATTAGACAGACAGATGAAATGGAAAGTTGAATGTCATTGAAAACATGTCTTTGAAGGGATAGTTCACCCAAAAATAATAATTCTGTTATCATTTACTCACCCTCATGTCATTCTAAACCCATAAGACAAAAACCTGAGAGGTAACTAGGTCACCAAAACTTAGAAGGTCCAAAAAGGTCAGAAAGGCATCATAAAACGAATCATTATGAATCAAGTGGTTTAATCCAGGTCTTGTGAAGAAATATGATCACTTAATACCGTATGATGGCTTTTATTCACATATAAACACACATGCATATAGCACATCACATATGATAAACAGAGAAGTGCATGTGTCACGCACTAAAACAAACCTCATTGGTTCTTGTGCATCATGCATGTTTGATCTTCTGCGTTTACATATGTGATGCGTTTATAAGTCGATTATTGATTAATGTCAATAAAAGCCTAAATTAAAACATATAATCATATAAAGTGATCATAATTCTTCACAAGGCAGTTTGGACTTGTCTTGTTGTATACAATGTTTAGTTACTTGCACAGACTGATCATATTGTTTCATAAGACATCAATAAATCATCAGGAGCCATGGGTATTAATTTTGTGTTCCGTGATATGCTTTTTTATTCTGAAAGATGGCCAGCCAGTGACTTGCATTATATGAATCACCAAGGACCACGGCTTCAGCTAAAAAGAAATATTCTTTGCTGTTCTACTGAATCAAAAAAGTCATCTACATCTTGGATGACCTGAGGGTGAGTAAATTAACAGCAATTTTTTGGGTGAACTATGCCTTTAATTTGTTTTTCGAACATTATCTAAAATTTCATGGGTTTAGATCGACGTGAAGGTGAGTAAATAATGACAAAATTCCCATTTTTGGGTGAACTATCCCTTTAAGTTATAAAACACAAATCAAGGTAACTTTAAGAACCATCCACTACACAATCAGGCCTGAAATTGTCCATTTTAGCTTTGCTTCCAGCTAATCATGTCCAATCATTTGCGACAGCGTCTGACTAAAATCCATGAACGCACATGACTAAAGCGAGCAGATGTTCAAAATGTCCAGCCTAATTTGAAGCCCTGCTCAATCACACACTTCCCCCTCTGTGTGTCAGCACGGGACGGGCTCGTCCGAGTGTCTTTTTTTCCAAGCAATTGTGCCAATGTCCCACATTCCAGTTGGCCTGCGTCCCCAAACGCCATGGATGTGGGGGCGGGGCAAGACGTCTCACTTCCTGAACCAAAAATAACGTAGATGGTAATAAATCCTTGACCGCTACGTACTCCCCAATGATCCCAGCTCCCTGTGACTATGATTTAGTTGGGATTGATTAACCATTACGACCCAGTCGAGGGATTCTGCTGAATCGTTACATACAACATTAATAATAAGCAATCAGACTCGCCTCCAAGCTGTACTCTTCCACCGTTCTCTTCAGGGGATCCACGATCTGCCAGCATATGAGGATGCACAAATCAATCAGCAACATGCCACCCACGATGATAAAGAGCTTCTGGTCCTTGATAATCTGGAAGAGAAATAAAAGAAAAGCAATGGATGAGGTGATTAAGGGATGAGAAAGAGGCCGAGATGGGCAGGAACCATCAATGGACTATTCGCTCAATTCAAACGCATGATCTTCTCTCACATTCTGAACCTTTGTGGATGAAAGCCCTGCTCCTGTCTGATCTTTTTCTCTTTTCTTCTATTTAACAGTGGTTGACCTGAACAGAACCCAAATCAAAGGAAAGGTCACCGCGAGGATGCCTGCGTGTATTCTAGAGGAATCAGACGGCGGGAACGGACAAATTCTTCCGTGATTCAACACAATGAAACAAGGAGGTGGTGGGCCACCATTGAGCATCATGCTGAATTCTATCAGAACGGATGCTCTTTATCTTCAATCAAACAGAGGTTGATGGTTTCATTAAATGGCCAGACATTCAAAATAATACAGGATCATGATACTTCAGAACGCATTAGCACAATCACAAAGAAATGCTTGTCCATATGACCGTTGAACTTCACTGTATTGCACAAAATCTCCTTTCATCTCGGCAAACGGAAGGTGATGATGGATCAAAAAACCAATAGCAATCCTAAAATCCTCCCTCCACACTTTACGGATACAAATAGCCCATGAACATAAAAATTAAGGCAGAGGTTATTTGTGCAAATATAAGTGCAAATAACAACAGATGCTATTTACAGTAGGTGAAAACAGCAGCTTTTTCTTTGCACAAATGCTATTTATACTTTATACTACAAATAGTGGCAGATACTCTTTGCACCTCAGCATATTGGGACCTTACCAAATTTTGGTTGTTCATGTCAAAAGCTAAATGAAATGTCCTTACTCTCCACACCACTCTACCACTCTACCAAACACACACCATTGGCTGAGCAATAATTTGACATGACCGACCAATTAAAGGGATAGATCATGTAAAAATGTAAATTTAGTCTTCTTTTCTCATCTTCCTCATGTATTTCAAACCTAACGTTCTTTCTATTGCAGAACACAAAAGAAGATAATTTAAAATTCGTCGCTTTGGAATTATTAGGTTCTATTTGACATTTTTGTCAAAATTTAGTTATTCACATATTCTTATTCTGTGACAACTTATTTACATTATGTGAGGTTTCTTTTGTAAGCTGTATACATTTTGGGCCTTTTTTTTAGAAAACAAAAAGGGATCTATCTACAGAAGTCTATGGAATGCAAAAGCCTTGAAGTTCAATATCTCAAAACTGCTTAGAATGCAGATAGAACCTTCTAATTCCAAGGCAGCGAAATGTATCAGTGTTTTTTTCAATGAAAGTCAATGGGGTCCAATGTTCTTTTTGAGAAAAAAAGAGAGTTTTTTCTCTTATAATTTCTCTTTTTTTTTGTCTTTTGCAGAAAAAGTCATACAGGACTGGAGGTTAAGTAAATGGTGACAAAATGGTCATCTTTGGTTGAACTATTCCTTTAAACAAACACACAAATGGCTTAATTATAGACGTCTGTGCACATTAAACTGGGATGTAGTGCTTTAACATCGAAAGAATGACACACTTCACCTTTAATGTGGCTAATTATGAGCTTGTAAACCAATAACATTTAGTTTTAAGACCCAATAGCTCTGTTTAAGCTTTTGTATTCACAGTTCAAATTGCTCACCATTTGTACAAGATTATTGCTGCAGGTCTACAAGAGCATGTGGTGCATTAGTGTCAGATTGTGTTTGTGCTCAGTCTAAGTTATGCAGGCCATCATGTTCTTGTGTCTGATTGAATTTACAAATGCACACATCCCTGATGCCATGTATTTGTGACACAGTATGTTCCATAATGCAGTCCGAGTCTCTGAATGATGCATGATGCAGTATGCAGGTTTACGCCATACAATAATGAATATTTAAACTTATTTGTCACCCCAAAAAAGATTTATAACTGTAGATATATGCTAAAAGGAGAAATCAGACTGATAGACCAAAGAAATTCAAGGCTTAAAGGGATAGTTCACCCAAAAATATGGGTGAACTCACCATCAAGTCTTTCAAGCAGCAAAAAAGTTGTAGCAGCACCATAAATGTTTCCAAAAAGCAATCCATATGACCTGTGCACTTTATACCAAGTCGGAAGTCATATGATAGCTTTGAGTGACAAACAGTTATTTACTAAACATCTAGACATCTGTTGAGAGAAGTAACATTGTTTGATTCATCATGATAGAATCATTCTTTAGAACTGAATCTTTTTAATGAATCAACTGACCTGGTTCACAAAACCTCTTTGAATGATTTGTTCTCAAGTCAGTTCACTGACTCAATAACAGCTGTCTGGAGAGGAAGATTATCGGTGAATAATGACCACATTTTTTCTGTTTTTCACACAAAGCTATCACATGAGTTCAGAAGACCTGCACACAAGTCATACAGACTGCTTTTATAGCATTTTTTCATATATTATTTGCATTTTTTTTTTCAATTCCAATTTAATGGAACTGCAAGGAGAGGAGTGACCAGGAAGGTTTTCAGATTTCATACACTTTGAAAAACATTTAAACTGTTTTTGGCCATGTGATGAAAGTCAAGGGTCTCCAAAACAACACTAGACAACATTCGTTTTGAGGGTGAGAAAATGATGACAGAATTTTAGTTTTTGGATGAACTATCCCTTTCATACTAATAATCTGTGGTCCAACTCATTTTACGGAAGATAAATGCATCTTCAATCAACTGAAATCTGCACAAGAGAAACAACTAAAAATGAAACAAGCATGCTGTATAGTTTTGCATACGTGTTTGAGTGTGTATCTGCTCCATCTCCCTTTGTTCCTATCTCAGATTGAAATCTAGCAGAGGCAGATGTATGATCCTCAGAGGTGATTGACATTGCCCTCGCTGCGCCTCGAGGCAGGGAGAGACTGTAATGGACCCCTCGGACCGCCGGACCTGCATCGAACGGAGGCTGATTTGCGACGGGCTGTCCGCAGAGTCACATACTGTGAGACTGCTTCTCAGCTTGATAAAGAGATGGCACACCCACATGCACACTCACAAAACACAGTCCTGACAGCAGCCATCGCTTTAGAGTGCCAAAGCCCAGCAGTCCATCACTGCGTGGAGCAGGAGTCAACTCACTGTCAGCTTCCTGCACACTGAAGTGCCGGAGGGAATTAAAGCCCTGAGCCTGGGCATTACCTGTCTCTGAATTTATTTATATGTAGTGAGTCCAGTTAAGAACTGCTAATTAAGTGTGAAAGTGCAACTGAAGAGAAGACACCAGGGAAAAAAAATGGACACTCAATGTATCAAACTGGAATTACATCACATACTCCTAAACCTTTGTTCGTAACTCCATTATCAGGGAAAACTGGACTTTTGTCGCTCCTTAATTCGAAAATAAATAGAAATAAAAGATTTTGACATACTATGTATACAATGCAATGCAATATCGAACAAGATATTTTAACTTTAATCTGACTTTATCAATCATTTGATCAGAGTGGTAAATGTTAACAATAGATCAAAGATGCAAAATATAAATTTTTAAGATGATAACTAGACAGCAATCTATTTAGAATCTTGGTCCAATATTTTAATGCTTCTAAAAAGGAGGGTAAAAACTGCACTACAATAATTAACTAAATTAAAAACTAAATTTTTATGAAACATTATCCGTGGACTTAAAAAAAAAAAAAAACTGCCGAAAAAGTAAAATATGGCCACTTAAAAATAATCTTCTGGGTTAATTGAAGCTCTACTGATATCATCTGGGAAATAAAATTGGCTGACATAAAAAGTTTCAATATGCCACTTACAATGGAAGCACAGTAAACATTAAAATATACTTAAAATATATTACACAGTTTTAAAAGTAAAGCCTTGAGACTTAAATGTGTGATAGAATTGCTTAATGATCACTTGGAAAGTTTAGTTACATCAAAAATGTTATACTTAATAAACAAGCTTTTTAAAATACAAGCTTTGCGTTTCACCATTTAAAAAACTTTTGCTTGGTTTACTTACATTGTAAATATGAAAGCTCGGAAATTGGCATTCTACAAAATGCTGTCAATATTGTAAAATATGTATTGAAGCAGTACTGTTATTGTTAACTATAACTCTTATTTGTTGATTGAAATAAAGCAGATATAAAATAAGATATAAATATTAGAGGAAAAACTTGCCTTGGCAACTAAATGAAACAAAATAAGATGAAGGGAAAAAAAAAAAAAAAAAGAAATTAAAAGCTACTGTACATAAAAATTTTTTAAAAAAAAATAAAA
>NW_015554131.1:668617-678588 GCF_001515605.1 Sinocyclocheilus anshuiensis
AAGGGAAAAAAAAAAAAAAAAAGTAATTAAAAGCTACTGTACATAGAAATATTTTAAAAATAAATGAAACAAATAAAAATGACAAAAGCATAATAAAATTACTACAATCTAACAAAAATAAAAAATAAAAACGGAAAATATAAAATAAAAACTAATTCATAATAGTATATAAATAATACTAAGATAACACTGTATTGAACCTGGATGATTACTTTGAAGTTATGGCTAGGTCTCTGCAGTAATGTTTATCACCCTCTGTCTTACTTTCTCTTGAGTATGTTTGATCTCATCCCACTGATTCTGACTGCAGCAGTGGAAGTAGGCTGCGAACTCTATAAATAAAGATGGCCAGCAGGGAGCTGGTCACACAGTATCAGCTACTTCGCTTGCCACATTCTTACACTGCATTGAAAAACAAGAGCAGCGAGAGAAAGAGCGTATGAAAGGAGGTCAGTGTGCACACATTAATCTGTTGTGTTCAAGAGCTGCGTGGATGCACTTGTGCGTAGCTTCTGTTCAAAAGAAACCCACTGCACTATTCCCCATAGCAGTGCAATGCTTTTTCTTGTGGAGAAAATTGACACACAGACTTGTCTAGCACACAAGACCGTGTCTAGCAGTGCAGGAAGACACTGTTCTTTAGAAGAGATCAGAGATTTATTGGTTAGCACTGGCAGTGCTGGCTGATTCTGGATGTGTCAGGAGCATGGAGAAAGCAAACTGACCTTCAGTGAAGACAGTATTTCTATATTTTAGCTTTTTGGCAGTCAAAAAATGAGACAGCTGACAGCCCAGTGGCGAGGCTGCTTTCCTATGATGTTTTAAGCATGGAACTGGTCTCTCTTTCTTTAATTCTCTCTCTCTCATTATTTCTCCATCGCATTATCTACACCTCCATTCCAACATCCATGTATAAACTGCAGTATTGTTCTGTTCTGTTTTTAGTATTATAATTCTTCAATATAATAACCACCATTAAAATGCACTGAAGTGTGATGATTATGATGACAAATTATTCCAGTTCCTGTGTGTTCTGCCTCACTGGAAACCAATCAGTTATGCCATATGACTAGAGGTGATAATATACACACTGCTGTTCAAAGGTTTGTGGTCAGAAAGATTTTTTAAAAGAAAATTAATACTTTTATTCAGCAAGGATGCATTAAATTGATCAAAAGTGACAGTACAGACATTTACAATCTTACAAAAGATTTCTATTTCAAATAAATGCTGTTTTTTAAACTTTCTATTCATCAAAGAATCCTGGATAAAATCTATTACAGTTTCCACAAAAATATGAAGCAGCACAACTGTTTTCAGCATTGATAATAATAATGTTTCTTGAGCACCAAATCAACACATTAGAACGATTTCTGAAGGATCATTCAGCTTTGAGTTAATTACACAATAATATATTACATTTTAAAATATATTAAATTAGAAAAGTTTTAAATTATAATAATATTTCACAATAATACTGTTTTTACTGTATTTTTGATCAAATAAATGCAGCCTGGGTGAACATAAGAAACTTATTTCGACCCCAAATGTTCAAACAGTAAACAAATTGTTCAAATATTGATAATGATTATTTGAAATCTATTTTTATTTATTTATTTATTTTGTATGTAAGACATTTCATTGTCATGCACCAGTGTTTTTGGCCAAGTTAACCTGCAATGCCACTCCATGAGGGTTACTTCAAGATGTAGATGGTGTGCAATGCTGTATCTGACATGCTTTGAAAGCCCATTTCTCACCTTCTTCTTCATTTTTACATTCTTGAAGATGGCGTGCACTCTCCAGGTCTTTGCAAACATGGCACCAAACGCTGTTGTGTAACCCACAATAAGGATCCATGTACGGACCTAAGACATTAAATGTGAAAGTAAAACAAGGTTACTACAAATCAGTAGTTCTTATAATTTAGGCACTGAAATAAGATTGGACTCTAACACCAGTCTATAGAATACAAATCAGCAGAAATTGCAAAACCATAAAATCTAATGATCCCACGCCTGCTATCAGAAAGCTAATTGGGTGCCAGGGTGTGTAGTGAATTCCGTGGAAGTTCCCGAGGCATAATTTTTTCTCTTTGTCCTCGCTTCATCTTCTGTCTCTCTTGCTCTCTCCCACAGATCCTAGTATTCTTTATTCTGAGGTCCTCTGGGAAAGAAAATTTTAGCATGTGAAAGGCAGGAATAAACGATAAGAATGGCCTGCAGACAGTGTTAGAAAGTTTGGAGCCAGTTTATGGAACTGCAGTGCTGTCACTAGACCTTGTTTGAAGATCATGTACATTTTAGGTTTTTATGTGGTTTTTATGTGTGATGTGTTGGGCATTGTTGTGAATTCTTCTGAGTTAAATTGTCACCGAATACATGTTAAAATTGTGACTGAAATTTGATCATGTTGGACACATAGAAGGGGTGAAAATCATAATTAAATAATCATATGTGAGTTCTTTCCACCTAATTTATGAATTTATAGTTGACACATTTTATGGTTTAAAAACCTGAATTAAATTGTTGTAAGCTGTTTTTTATTTATTTACAGGAATTAAAAATATAACTAATTTCTAAATAGTTGTGAATAAATCAATTCATTTCTAAAAATAGGTTGATAATGTTGAAAAAATATTAGCAGAAAAGTCCTTATTGTTGATCCCTGAAAAGTTCAACCCATTTTGTCTAGGGTAAAGCAAGCAAGCAAACAAAATCAACTTTATTTAATAAAAAAGCATGACTAATGAATGCCCAGTTTTACTATCTCCTTAATATTGCAATGCAAGCCTTCATCTTCACAGGCCGGAAAGACGGACCAATTTCAGGCAGGTAGCATGTGTCCTGCTCAACACATTTGTGAGCTATTTCCCCTGAGTCTCAAGCTACTGCAGTAGCCAAAGCCTCGTAATTAAAAGGTGGATTATGGTCACATGCAAACAGGCAGTGGAAGCGTGACGAGACACATCCAATCATGCTTACTCAGTTTGGTGACAGTCTGAGTAGCAGAGGTGAAAAGTGTTCAGATTCAAATACAGAGGAGACCAGGGCTCGTTGTCTAAGGGGGAGTTGTCTCAATCTTTAAAAGGTTTTGAGTCGAATGTCCAGTTGCACAAAAGTTTGTTTTCTCTAGCACTGGTTTTGCTGGAGAAATTGTAAAAATTTTTTAAGAAATTTTATGTTTAAAACACCAATGTCATAAATTAGTCCTATAGTACAATAATTATCAATGTTCTTCACACTAAAATCATTATGCTTGCTTATTATTGACACAGTTTATCCATTACAGTTGTTTGCAGCCAGGAAAAAAAAAAACTTAGAACGTTTATGGGAGTGAAAAGTGTGATAACTAACCCATGGTCTACCCATGTTCACATCTGATTCACAGAAATCATTCATTACTCACAGTACAGAGGGTCTCGAATTCCTTGTCTGACACAAAGGATCCATCCAGACCAAAGAGGAAAATGGAGGCGTATGACAGCATGCCCCCTAGAATGATCAGGTTGTTCATATAGGGACTCGACATTTTGATCAGCCTGCAGATGGAGGGAAGCACACATCTGATACATTAAATATTCACATTTCATTAATTATTAACTACTGCAATTAAATGTGCATCTACATCTATGACTGTATCATATACTGCGGGATCTAAAAGTCTGAAACCACTAGTAGAAGAGCATTTATTTTACACTATTGAAATAAGTATACAATTTAAAATACCCTTTTCTATTTTAAATACCTTTTTCTATTTTAATATTTTAAAATGTAATTATTCTTGTGATGGTAAAGCTGAATTTTCAGCATCATTACTCCAGTCTTCAGTGTCACATGATCATTCCAATATGCTTATTTGCTGCGCAGGAAACATTTCAAACATTATACGTTTTTTTTTCAGGATTCTTTGATGAATAGAAAGTTTAAAAGAACAGCATTTATTTGAAACTGAAATCTTTTGTGACATTATAAATGTCTTTACCATCACTGCTGATTAAATTAATGCATCCTTGATGAATAAAATTATTAATTAAAAAATCTTTTGTGACATTATAAATGTCTTTACCATCACTGCTGATTAAATTAATGCATCCTTGATGAATAAAATTATTAATTAAAAAAAAATAAAAAAATCTTTCTGACCCCAAATCTTTTAACAGTAGTGTATCTAGACTGACTCAAAATTAATGCAGAATCTTAAATACAAACTTTTCCTATCCTAACTTTTCTATTTTACATTTATCAAAATCTTAAAAACTTATTTCCATATGAAACAAACGATCCCAGATTTTCAATGTGGTCTCATTCTTGCACTAATTCCTTTCATAGTCTTGCTCAGCACTGACCTGTGGTTGCGGTTTTTGATGTTAAAGAAGAGGAAGGCTCCTCCCATGAGCATGCCCAGGATAGTGATGGTAGACAGGATGCTGTAGAGGGGGACATTTATTTGCCGGCGCTGCAGACGCACAAACGTCCGATCCTTCGGCGGTTCAACACCTACAAGAGTCATAATGATTCACAGTCACTCTCAACGTCACCTCTGAGAAAGCTTTCAACATCTCCTAGGAAGACGCTCCTGTGTAATTTAAATGACTCAGGTTTTAAAATGTCATACCAACTAGAGAGAGAATTGATGGGGTTATCTAGTCACTAATGTGACATATTAGCTCTATTTCTGCCCAAGGTTACATAATAATGTTTGTGGACGGGTTTAAAAATGGTGGCGGTGGTCGTGATGTAAGATGCGATTAGATCTTACATCATAATGAGAAGTTGGAAGACAGTCGAGCACTTAAACCAAACGAGTCACCAAAAAGAGTCAAGAGTTGTTTGCGTGACTTGCGTGAACAAACTCGATGTCTTGACAACCTGCGCGTTTCCAAGTACTACTGTGAGGCTTTACTGCTATTAGCTCAAAAGCAAATGGTTTAGAATCTTTTTTCAGTCGAATTGAGAAAACAAACTCAGTTGTGCTCAGTGTTTGAACTTTTTTTCCCCACTTAACCCTATAAAGCCTACTGTGCCACATTTAATATGCACGTTTGGACTTTAAATTAACAATATAATCAAATCATTGCTGAAAAACCTGGCTCCTGCGTCAGCCACACCACACACATGCATTGTGGTACTCTTGTGAACGTGTGTCGAAGACTGACACGGAAGAGAAGAATTTGTTGAATAAAGTCGTTATTTTTGTTTTCTTTGCGCACAAAAAGTATTCTCGTAGCTTCATAAAATGAAGAATTAACCACTGATGTCACATGGACTATTTTAACGATGTCCTTACTACCTTTCTGAGCCTTGAACGTATCGGTTGCATTGCTGTCTATGGAGGGTCAGAAAGCTCTCGGATTTCATTAAAAATATCTTAATTTGTGTTCTGAAGATGAACGGTCTTATGGGTGAATTTTCTGAATGACAGAATTTTCATTTTTGGTTGAACTATCCCTTTAAGGTAGTAAAAGGCCTTTTTATTATAAAAACTTCCTCCTTCAGAAGTTGGGACTATATTTTATAAAAAACTGTATGGAAAATCATGCTAAAATGTGAGTATCAAATATGATTAAACAGGCTTTTGAGGAACACTTGTACAATCATCATCAAATTGCATTAGATTATATGTTTTGCATAATTTTGCTCAAACTGAGTGTTTTTTCTCCTTGGGTTTGAGCTCCGTATTTTCCTATAGCATACTATTTGAGCCATAATGTATCAAATACGATACTTAAAAAAATACATATTTTTTTATTTTTTAGATTTTAGGTTCAATAATCTGTTCTATTTCAAAACAATTACATTTCCGGACTATTATTTCATATGTCAGGCTTTACAGGGTAAGTATGCCAAATGATTTCCTCAGATCCTCTTTACAAGTTCCATTACAGACAATAAAATGTTTTACTTCCTGTCCACCACTGTTTTCCACACAGGCAGTTTGAAAAGAAAAGAAATATCCAGGGATTATGGAAAAAAACAAACAAAAGAATGCCAATGTGGGCAAACAGAAAAATAACTCTTGAATTATTCAGATGACCACACATGGAACAGTGAGTACACAACATTGGCAGGCGTGTGAACCTTCTGTCTCTCTCTCTCAGTCAAATGCTGACCCGAAAACACACACAAACGGGGCTTTTCCTACCTTGGAACCTGATGGTGTTGTTGATAAGGTCCAGTACATCTGCAATGGCATTGTACTCACCCACCTTCATCTCTTGACCCTCTGTGAAAGACAGCAAGAACAAGAGGACAGCGGCGATAAGAGCAGTGTGTTCAAAGCCGGTGGCCGCCAAGAAGAAACAAGACAATAGACAGTAAATTTAGTTTCCGTGCACTCCACTGCAGAACTAGTCCAACATATTGTCCCAAAATGCTCAGGGTGATGTTGACCTAAAAAAAAAAGTATGTAAATTGCAACCTTATGCATTTGCACGTCAATTAAAAGGCACCAGATTAGCAAATCTGCAAAAACAATGATTTGAGACAAACACTGTCTCACGACGTCTAACTCAGAAAAACAGCTTTACTTTATTCAGAAAGCATAACAGCTTCACTGACAAGGACACAGTCAGTAAATGTTTCCGTAGTTTTGTTTTGACAAAAATGTCCTTTAAATCTAGTCAATATTTAGTCTTGTTATATTTATTAATTTTAGTCCATTTTGCTATGAATGAAATGGTTTATCATTCACAAAAACATTTCAGTGCAAAATATGGCATACCCTACCACTCAAATGCTGCATTTATTTGATCTAAAATACGGTAAAAACAGTAATATTATGAAATATTATTACAGTTTAAAATAATGGTTTTAAGGCGCTCAAGATATATTTCTTCTTATTATCAATGTTGAAAACTGACCCCAAACTTTTGAAAATGAATATGAAAACATGAAAATGTGCCAAACTGTAAAAGACCAAATAAATATTTAGTAATTTCATCTAATATAAATAAAGCATTTGAATGAGCTAATTAACCAGTTATCAAAATACCAATTTCTTCTTCTAAAAACATTATAAGTGCAGTGTTAACATCTTGTATTTTTTCTTTTTTTTTCCACTTAATTATCACCATGATGCATATTTTTTGTTATGTTTTATTACTGCTGACGAAACAAAAAGCCTTGTTGACAAGAATAACATTGAACTGGGTATTAAAGATGAAAACAGGATGGTTAAGTGAAATTTAAGGTTACGTATCCACAGATGCAATAAAATAAAGCTTAGTGTCAATAACCTCCCAGCAGAACAAGACTTACTCTCAAAGGCCAAATACAAAGCAAGTCAATTCCAAAAGCCATCTTAAAACTCAACAGTTCTCCCTGGTGTGCGCTTCACAACTGCTTGTGTATTGACTGTCACACTCACAGGGAAGAAAACTCACTTAAAAACAGAGAACATGGGAAATAAGGTATTTATAACTTGGCTCCTGGAAATACATGTTTCCAGGACTGCTAATGCTAAACATTTACCACATGAATATGAACTGGGATGCCAACCCACATTCTGCTCATTGGATTTCATCTGATGGTTTCAGGTTTTCCCATTTAACTGCTGTGGGTTCAACCAGGCCAAACTTTAATGTCAATAACAATTTAAACACCGAACTAGATTAGGTTTTGTGCTCTCGATTGTCTTGCTGTGTCAGGAGAATCATTAACTGTGAATAATCAGCGCTGTCCGTGTACATGTTTTTGCTGTAGAGAACGTCATCATTCAGGTACTTTGACCATGAGATCAATAGGACACTACAAAGACCGCAAGCATGTAAACTAATAGGCAGTGTTCAGTTACTAGTTGTCAACTGTAATGACTTAAAAAGCCTTATATGTTGGTCAGGGTTAAGTCTTTTTAAAAAATGCAGCAAGAAAGAAACAGTTTGGCCAGAACACAATCTTGCCAGGAGGTCATTGTCAAATAACTAGGTTAAGAAACGGCTCTGAGTGTCTTGTCCAGATGGTTTGGTGTGTGGTTGCAGTGGGTGTGATATAGGAGCTGACAGACTGGGACTCTAAAGATGGATGGCAGGCTCAATTGAGGATCAGAACGTCTTTAAATATTCAGCCTGGGCTACCCCTTCCTATCCTTTAACAGTGAGGGAGGAAAAGAGCAGAGAGAGAGAGAGAGAGAGGTTGGAAATGAATGGAACCTTGACAAGGAAATTTGAGAGAATGATTCTTAAAATATCTGTCTTATTTTCCAGTTTAAGTATCTAAAATGGGATACTTTTTAAAATCTTACAAATAAACAAAATAGCAAAAAAAATCTGCCAGTACAGTAAGATAAAATACACTTGTATTAATGATGCACTCTCTGAAAACTAGTGAATGAAATCATATGCAGTGTTGTTTCTCAAGTAAATATATCTTGTTTCAGGGATATTTTTTTACTGGAAAAAAAAGTTAAAGAGGCTAATTAAAAACTCATTAAGAAGTGATTTTTGTGTGAATGATAAAAGACTGAGTCAGTGTGTGACTGAAAGTACAGTCATTTAATGAATAAAGTGAATGGGTGAATAAGCGAGAAAGTGAGTGAGTGAATGAATGACTCAAAGCTGAAATATGCTACATAACTTTTCCCCAGATTTTTGCCCCAATTTACAGTCTGGCATTGACAATCCTAGTTCTATAAAAGTCATATCTAGGCTGCAGATTTGGACAGAATCATGTAGTGTAGATTCAGACTATAATTCCATCCAGGATATCAAACATGTTGATATTCTAAGCCAATTTTAGAACACATTTAATTTGTCATGCGTCTCCTAGCCATCAGGCACATGTTTTGTGTGAGTGTGTTGTGTTTGGAACAACTTGAAAGTCTGGTAGTGTGTGATCCTCAGCCTTTTAGTGTATGATGACCAGTTTTCTCTGTTTCCATTTATAAAGTCAGCAACTATGTGATGTCTAGTGTTTAAACACTAGAACCGCCAGGGGTCGCTGTATACCTAAAAGCGCCAGCAGGTAAATTTTACCCACGCACATGACAGCTGTTTTTGAATGGCTAAAGAACATATTATTTCACTGTATTATGCTACTGTCTTCACAAAGAAGTGTCTAGAGTCATGAAATGATTATGTCTAGTCATCAACTATATTTTTGTCCTGTTGTTTTATGTTCAAGGCTTTTTTATGCAGGAAACATAAGTCACTTTTCATAACGGTCAATATTAAGATAAACAAGCCTGCACTGACAACGATAATTAGAAGGAAGTAAATACATATTTGGGTGGTGTAATAGGCTATTATAATACAATGTCATTAATCAATATATTAAGATAACCTATGTTATTTAAATTACTAAAATAGCCTATAGACAATAATGAGCAATAATAGGCCTAATTCACCACATTGCATAGGATGATGCCATGACAAATTCAAGCGCACAGCTTCACCTAATTAATTATTAATTTGTTTAGTTATATCATTCATAATTTGAATTATACAAGAAGAGCACCAATAAACTTCGGGTAATCAAAAAAAAAAGAAAAGGTTTTATTCATTACATCAGATCGGATTTTTTTTCTTCAGGAAACAGGCAGACTAGAATAAATAGCAACACAGAAGCGAACAATAAACGATAGAAATGGCAAAACTAAAATTAAATAATTAATCCAAATTTTGAACAATTATGTGTAACATTAGGATAAAACATCTAAATATGATATATTGATCACCGTCAGATGCTGAGCCGACAGGACGCTTTACTTATCTCCCCACCATCAGACTCTCCATCGCTCATGGCATTTAGTGCTTCTTATACCTCTTCAGCATTCATAAATCGCTTTCTTTTACTCATTTTGTCTTTATTTATGAAACTGATAACCGTTAATTCAGTGAGTGAAAGGCGTTGCCTAGCAATGTACTATGTTAAAACATAAGCGGCACGAAAATGACAGTGCGAACATACAGGCATTATATAGCGGGTAAATTTGACCCGCGCTGGCGCTTATAGGTATAAATGCCCCGTTTTTTG